>NW_020954582.1:6693102-6747792 GCF_900497805.2 Vombatus ursinus
AGGAGAGGAGAGGAGAGGAGAGGAGAGGAGAGGAGAGGAGAGGAGAGGAGAGGATTACACCATAAAAGACACTGACACCTACATCCTCTGCCTCCTAGCAATTTATTTCTTGCCAAATTGCTTCTTTACCATCACATTGGCACAGCCTGTGTGTCTAATGTTCACTGTGACACTGAATTCAATCTGGATGTTCCAAATTAAGAAACACCGGCCAGATTTATAGAAGGACAAGCTATATTTTAGGAAAATGGTCCATAGAACATTAGGTACTCATTTTGTACTTCATATGCATAAATGACTTTCTAATGACTTTGCTAACTTTTCCTTCCCAACAACGCTGTGATCTATTAGGATACTTCCCTGCATTTCATAGGTAAGATTAAAACACACAGAGATGAGGTAACATAGCCCTCAGCCACTTGGGAAGGGGTAGCAAACCATGGTTAAAAAACTGACATCCCAAGGACTCTTTTCATAATCTGCCTTTCACACAGCATGCAAATTTCCAAATAGCTTATTCATTCTATTAATGAATGGTATTTTCTTGAATCATAGTTTGTATTTTATTTCAGAAGGAAAAGTTTTATTAAGTCCTGGAGGTTAGAAAGAGATCAGTTAGTGGGAGTGAAATATTAACAAGCTGATGAGTGAAAGTTAGACCTTTCAAAGAAATTTGGTTTTAAAAAATTGACAGTCTGAGCAGTGCTCTTGGCCTGGTAGGGTTTTTTTTTTTTTTTTTTTTTCCGACGGATTTCACAAAGCACTTACTGGCCACTCTTCAAGACTTTTATGTGACTAGGTACAGTATGTTGGATGAATGTAAAATGAATTTCTGGACCAACTACCAAGACTGGCAGTGGGAAATCCTCCAACTAGCCACCAAGGATCATGCCATCATTTGCAGGGATTTTGTCACCCTTTCACAAGTTTTTGAGACAGTGACACCATTAGCTTTCAATATATTTTCATTTTATATTTGCTGCTTAAATAATGATGATTAGGATATGTGATGTTTCTGTGGCCCTTAAAGGTTCAAGTAATTATGCACATTATGTGTGTGTGTGTGTGTGTGTGTGTGTGTGCATCTTCCCAAAAGCACATGAGATAGCAAAAACAAAAACATTATTATCTCCATTTAACAAATGAGGAAACTGAAACTTGGATGTTAAGGTAATTCATTTGCCACGGTCACATGATTGTTAAGTTCCAGAGTGGGGATGGAAACTCATCTTTGCCATCAACCAATCAATGTCATTCAATGTCTATTTTGATTACCTATTTAGAATATCAGAGCTTAATATAAAAAGGTTTGTAAACTTAAAAAGTGTTTTCCTCACAAGAACTTCAGGGCACAGGGAAAGCTTTGGAAAGTGTTCCCATACCAGTACTCTCCCTCTGACTCCTTGGAGGCCTTCATTTTTCTCTAATTCAGAATGGAGTTAGCCCTTGAATATGGAACATGGCAGCAAAGGCTTGAGTGTATGGTCACGTGTATGGGTGTATGGGGAGTTCAGGGAGGACAAGAACCTCTGGTGGGAGAGCTGCTGAGCTCTTTTCAAGGCTGCTTGTCCATCTTGGTAGCTACCTTCACTCAGCTCTAATCTGTAGCTCCAAAAAGCTGTAGCATGCCCAGTGGACACAACTTTGTAAACAGTCTTAGCAGAAAGGCTAAATCAGGTTGAGAGTAACCAATGAGGTGTAGACCTGTTGGTGAGTTAGAGGGATGTCTACTCCAAGCACATGAAGGCTCCCCCAGTAGAATGGGCAGATGAGAGCAACTTGTCCCAATGGCCATGAAGGTGTCTGAAGCAGGTTCTGTGGAGCATTTAGAGTTTGGTCAGCCATTGCAGACACCAAGGTCATCCACCGCATCCAGTCCATCACTAGTCAGCTTGACTTTGTCTTTCCACTGGATTTTGAGGACTCTGGAAAAGAGATTGAGGTTGTGTAACTCTGCCTCACTTAAGTCGAATGCACACGCAAGTCACAACATCACTCTGTGATGCCAATGTTCCTCTTTGAAGCAGAACAAACAATGACAATAGGGCTGCATGATGGGCTGGGAAGGGAGGCGGTAGCCGATTCTCTGGAAACACCTCAGTGTAGTGGGAAGAGAACTGGATCTGCAATCTGAGACTCCGTGTTTTACTGCTGGCCTTGGTGTTTGTTTTCCTCGGCGATGTTAGGCAAGACACTTCACTTTTCTGGAACCCAGCTTAATATTTCTTCCATCTCTGCAACTATGACCCTATGGTACCATAAAAAACCTCTTAATCCTCGTTGCCTTTTGCAAGATATTCTAAACAGCGAAGTTGTATGGTAGAGTGTTGGACCTGGAGTCAGACAGACTTGAGTTCAAATCCACCCTCAGACACTTATCTATATGACCCTGTGTAAGTCACTTAACCTTCTATCTCATTTTCTTCTTCTGCAAAATGAAGAAAATAATAGGATCTATGTACAAGGATGATTGGGAAGTTAAAATGAAAATATATTTGTAAAGCACTTTATAAACCTTAAAACTCTATGTAAATCTTGGTTATTTTGTTACTGTTATTTTCATCATAATCACTGCATAGGGTCACTGGGATAGTCACTGTAAACTGATTTCAGATGTGAAAAAGTGAAGGACTTTTCAGAGTGGGGCAAAAATAGAAGTATAATAATGATGGGGGAGGACTCTCAACCTCTATGAATGGTGCTGGATGGACACCCGTTGGGGTGTCCTGGGACCTTTGTGGTATAATGAGGAAAAGAGACACATAGGGCTGGAAGTCACAGGAACTGAGGCTGAAGGTTGTCCCTGACACTCCTTTCCCATGTGATCCAGGATGAATTCTTTCACCCCTCTGGATGTAGAAATGAGGATGAGGTTGATGATGATGATGATGATGATGATAGCAACAAAGTGTTTATATAACGCTTTAAGTTTTACAAGATGAAATCTCTCTCTATGTATCTACATCTGTATGTATGTGTATATATATATATATTCATATATGTACATATATCTATATTACAATCTCAGCTGTCAACAACCTTAGAAAGTGAGTGCTAGGCAAATGGAATTTAAATGATATAAGTAAAGCTAGTATATGATTGAGGGAGAATTTGAACTCATCTCCTAGCACTTTATCCATTTATTTTGTTGAGGGGAAAGGAGGAAAGGGAGGATCACACTGGGGTAGAGGGTACTTCCGAGTACAAATTTCAGGGCCAGAATGAACTTCTATGATGAAGAGCTTTCTGGCCTACAATAGAAGTAGAGAGCGCACCCCAGAGAGGATGAGAAGCTGGCCAGGAGGCCAGAAAGACCCGAAGGTGAACCCAGTTATGATCACTAAGTGAGCATGAATGGAGCCCCTTCTGCTCTTCTCACTTGGGAAATGAATAAATGATTCAGTTCCCTTCTAGCTTTCAGTCTGGGAGCCCATGACCTGGGACCAGCCGGTGAATCAATCACATTAGATAATTATTTAAATCCGTGCTTGGATATTTACAGTTCCCTTGGTCCCTGAATCCTTTATGTATTAAACAGATGTGCAGTCAGATAAAGTTCATGTATTTTGAATCTTCCTGTCTACACAGAAATCTAAGATCAATGCATCAATAAGCATTAATTAAACACCTACATGGTGATGAACACCAGGGATACAAATATATGAATGAGATCATCTCCACTCTAAAGGAGCCAACATAAGATTCACAACTATCATAATTTAGAAGTCCTAGTTCAAGGGAAAAAAAAAAAAGGCTCAGTGTCTTTGGATGTTGGTGGAGTCGAACTGCTCAATTCTCTTTCCCTGTCTGTTTCCCAGGAGTGGTGACGCCTCCATGGCCCTTGTCCACTGTCATAATAGTTTCATTAGCAAGGTGTAGTATGCTTTTGTATTTTGCCAGTAGAATATCAGACCTCCATTCATTGCTTTTTCATGAGTAAATTTTACTACCATATTCCTCTGTTCTCAGTTCTCATGTTTTTGTCAGAACTTGTTATATCAGTGGAGAGATCTGTGTTTCTCAGCCTTGAAAATAGTCAGGGCCCATTTGCGTTCCCAAAAACTGAAACAAATTCAACTAATTATTCTTTGACCTGAATTAACAACCCAGCTGGTAGCTTCCAGATTTATTCTATGGAAGACTAAATAATACTAATAAAAAAATGGCTCGTAGCCTCCACCCATGATAGGAGCATTTCGAATATTACCAGGAGTTGTAACAGCTGCCGATTTTCACATCCTTTAGGCATTATCAACCTCTCTTCTATGGTCTCAAAGCTTATGTTGCTTTTTATTCCATCGACTTGTGGTTTCTGTGCCATGTTTCAAAAAATCAAGGGGTGGGGTGACTGGGAAGCTGCCATCTGCCCTGGTGGCTGTCACCACCTGCAAGAGTTTTTGACTTGCCTGCTGCTGGTGGATTTGAGATTAGGTTGATGCTCAACTCATGATAAAGGGGAGGGGTGTATGTGTGACAGAAATATACAAAATGTAAGATGTGTGTGTCCATTTTTAATTTTAGGATTATAGGATAGTAGTTAGAGAGCTAGTGGAACCTTCAAGACAGTTTAATCCAACCCATTATTTTACAGATGAGGATACTGAGGCACAGGGATGTTAAATAATCTGCCCAAGCTAGTCCAGTCTCTGAGTGACAGAGCTCAGAAGCAAACTCAAGTCTTCTGTCAACAAACCCAGTACATTTTCAGTGCATGATACTGTCCCCAGTCAATTCTTTGCTGTGCTACACAATCCGTTGGAAGCAATTTGCCTAAGGTCAGACACTAAGTGGTAGAACTAGGCTTCAAACCCATTTCCCCTGACTCCCTTTTTTCCACTTTCCATGGTACTCGGTTGCCTATAAGAAGGGAGATCAAGGAGGAGTTGGTGACTCCTGGCAACCAAGCCTTGTAGGATACCAAGATTTCTATGAGGTCTGTCCGCAAATGGACAGACTAATATGACTGTAAAGACACAGAGAAGTGCTTTGAGTAGAATGTAAGTATAAGAGAAGTGTAAAGTCCTAAGGAATCCAAAGAAGAAACTACTTTGAAAGGATTATGGGATCAAAATTTTAGAGCTGTCAAAAAGTCTTAGAGATCGTCTGATACAATATTTCTCCAAGTGTGGCCTGCAGGCCCGTTAGGGTACCCAATACCTTTTCAGGGAGTCCAGAAGCCAAAGCTATTTCCATAAAAATAATAAGGCATTATTTTCTGTTTAAAATACTTCTCCATATTCCAACTAGATACATGCGAGAAACCAGTTTTTCTTAATATGCAACAAAAATCACTACAGAATGGGTGCAGAAGAAAAGAGTCAAATCCAAGAGTTGTATATCAAGACAGATATGAAAGAGATTTGCAAAAATGTATTAAATAATATCACTCCTCACTAAATTTTGCTTTCTTTTGAAAACTATAGTTATTTTCATGAAAATCCATTATTTATGTTAACCTGTAATAGACATTTTAAATTAGCTAATAAATGATTATTTTAAAAGTTCCTTATTTGTAATTTCTAATACAGTAAATATTAATAGATATAATACACAAACAAATCTTCGGAGTCCTCAATGATTTTTAAGAGTGTAAAGTTTAAGAACTGCTAATCTAGTCCAAATACTTTGGGTTATTGTTTTTGGTTTGTTTGTTTGTTTGTTTTATAGGCAATTGGGGTTAAGTGACTTGCCCAGAGTCACACAGCTAGTAAGTGTCAAGTGATTGGTCTGAGGCTGGATTTGAACTCAGGTCCTCCTGACTTCAGGGTTGTTGCTCTATCCATTGCCCCACCTATCTGCCCCACTTTGCATTATTATTAAGGAAAGATGGGCTACCTGATGGCTTTTTCTAGACCCACAAGAGTAATTAAATTACTTTAAATTTAGTTTACATTAAAACCCACAAGAGGAATTTAAAGATGCTCCCCCCAACTTCAGATTTAGCACTCTTTGCAGTATGATGTGTGTACAAATGTATGAGTGTTGGAGTTGGGGAGATAAATGTTGACACCAACCTCTGAGTTTCCTTATCACCGATATATAGCTTTTCTGGTTGACTTAGACATCACCTTCAGCAGTAGCAGCAGCAGCAGCACCATTGTCAGCATTAAAATGACCATATGTAGTCCTTTAGACTTAACATTCTGTTTTCGATTGTAGAAGTTAGTACATGATTGTACATGCTGATATCTAAATTAAATGAAGCATGAGGCAAAGCCCTTCCACTTCAGACTGAACAGAATGAAAATGGAAATTTTACATCTGACTGTTTCCTGATTTAAACCTTGGAGCACATGTAGCAAAGCTATTTTAAAAGGAGGGAGGAAGGAAGGAAGGAAGGAAGGAAGGAAGGAAGGAAGGAAGGAAGGAACCTATAGGTTGATAAAATAGGAATATCATTCTGAATTTCTACATGGAGCTCAGAACATTTGAGGTGGAAGAGAACTTTGAGACCATCAAGGCCAACCCATCCAATTCACATATAAGGAAAATGAGATATAGATAGTTTACCCATGAATTAGATTGAGATTAAAACCTGTCTGTGCGTTCCTTAAGGGCTCCAAGGGACTAAATCTTAGTCCCCTCCAAATAATTGGTCCAATCTTGTCTTCTTTAAATATTAGCGTCATTTGGAGTGTGCTGGTATTCTGAGGATTGTGAGCCAGGGCATCCAGATGAGATAAGCCTCAGGATGTCAAAGCGGAAGAGTCCACCTAGCACATCTGGGCTAAGCCTTTGGATGAATTTTACCAAGAACTTGTTTTCTAGGAGCATCAAAGAGATGTGAGAGCTAAAGGAAAAGGGGAGATTTTATTTTTCTTCTTCTTTCTTTCTTTTTTTTTTCACATACTTTCCAGGTGAATTAAGTCTGAGCTCAATATAGGCCTCCCATAGCAGAACACTCAAAATGCTAATTTCTTCTATTTGGATTTCCTGGGTAACTTTAATCTCATTTTTTCCAATCAAAAAGCATGCACATTGGAACATGAATTTGGGTTTTAAAATCTCTTTTTTAAAGTAAACTACATTCTGACATCATTTTTATGACGTGTAAAAATCCCTAATTGGGAAGCAAATCTACTTTTGGTTAGTAAAGAATTGGACTACTTTTATGCAGTGCCTAACTCATGTTTAGTTTGCTTGAGGGCTATGAAAAAGCACGATCCCAAACTTCACTTCAATTGCACTCAGTTCCTGCTAAATATTGACCAAAACCAGAGTAAAAGATACTCTGTACCATAATTCGGCTCAATAAGCATTTATTGAGAATATATTAGATGCAAAACACAGCCTTAGGTGCTTCACATGCAAAAATGACTAAAACACTGCCAATCTCCTACCTCTATGCCTTTGCCTGAACCTCATGCCTAGAATGCAGTCCCTCCTGATCTCTTAAAATCCCTAGTTTCCTTCAAAACTCATCTCATTTTCCTGTATCTTATGGGAATTCTTTCCTCATCCCCTTAGTTGTGAGTGTTCCTCTCTCCTTTTCAAATTGTCACGGCTATTTTTATCTTTTTACATGCTGGATCCCTCTCCTACAATGTAGCTCCTTGAGGGCAGGACTTGTTTTGTTTTTGTCCTTCTGTCACCAGCCCCTAGCACATTGTGGTGATACAGTAGGCACTTAGCGTGCTTGTTGGATTGACTTGGATGGCTCTCAAGGGCTAGTATGGAAAATATTTCAGGGGAGCACATATCTATTGCATAAAATAGAATGTCAATATCAACAGACATTTATTAAGGACCCTTAGGTGCTGGAAGATGGCCTTAGATTCTGGGAGAGTTAAGTAGTTCAGCTAAGATGCATTCTATGTACCAAAGGAATTTATATTCTAAGAGGCCGATAAGGTAGTAACTAAGAAAATGAGAATACGCAACAATGAACGATAAGTATATTAAACAGATTCAAAAGAATGGAATGTTGAAGAGGGGAGGAGGACTGGTGTTCCCCAGGCCAGGGATGCTCTCCCTTCTCACATCTACTTCCTGGCTTTCCTGGCTTCCTTCAAGCCACAAGTCAAATCCCTGCTTTTGCAAATGGCTATGCCAAGGCCCTGCAGCTTCTATTGCCTTCCTTCCGACATCATTTCCGATTTCCACTGTATATTTGTACATACTGTGTCGTTTTCAAGCAGTCTCTCCTGTTAGAGATCCTTGAAAGAAAAAATCATTTGCCTTTCTTCATATCTCCAGTGCATAGCAGAGTGCCTGGCACATAGTGGGTGCTTAATAAATGTTTGTTGTTGTTGCTGCTGGTAACTAAAAGGACAGAAGAAGGCTTCATTGAGGAGAAGTCATTTCAATTAAGTTTAAAAGGATGGGTAGAAATTCAAAATGCAATGAGGAAGTAAGAGGGCATTTTAGGCATAAGCAAAAGGAAGAGAAGGTTAGGGCATTTTCACTGAAATAGTGAGGGAAGTGGGAGCACAAAGTAGGAACAAACATTTATTAAGCACATGTTCTGGGTCCATCACTGTTCTAAGAGTGTTACAATTATCTCATTTGACAAAGAGTAGTCCAATTTGACTTGAACGTAATTACATGGAAGTAAGTAGTACAAAACACGGAAGAAGAATTAGAGAGGCATCAGATAAGACCTTGAATGCTAGACAAAGGCTCATGCCCCTTTCCTGGGTAGTTAATGTCACTGTCAGTAGAGTCAAATCCAGCTATAACAAGCTTTATTACCCACCACATCTGGAGAGACCAGGGGTTGACCTCCTTCCTTGGAACAACCATATAGAGCTTTGCAAAGTTTCACTGCTGAGAAAATTATCAGGACAGAAAAAGAGAGATTTCCCTTTTCTGTCTTTCCAATTGCTAAAGTTCTGAGTCTTTTCTCCCATAGGTGTTTTTGGTGTTCTTGTACTTCCCTATTTTCTAGCCACCCTAGACTCTACCAGGCATTGGCATCTACTCCAATGATCAATCAAGTGGCTCACAGAGAACTGTAGAGCTTGGCATTTGTTCAATCTCAGAGTTCTGCTGTAAGCAGACTTAGATGTAGGGAGCCTTGAATTTGGCTTCATTCTATTGCACTGAAGGGAATTTAATTCATGTGGCACCTGGAGGAAAGCATGGAAAACATTAACAGAAAAGGAAATGGGCCCATCATGTTATTAGAATGATAAACCACTAAAGGACAGCCAAAATGCTGCCCAAAGTTGGGCAAAGGATTCCTTAAGCCTCTTGATTGGCTCACGTATGTATTTCTGAGGGACTAAAAAGTCTAGAGTATGGCCTCCAACATATTGGGGGACGTCTGTATGGGAGAGAGGGGGGAATGGAAAGTTACAGGTAGAACTCTATATGTGTTGGATTACCTTTAGGGAAACCATTGGTGACATTAAAAAAAAATCATGAATATATAAAGTAACAGACAATTTTGAAAACTAAATTCAGGATGAGATGTTGACGGAAGTATGGAAGGCATGGGAAACACTACCAGAAAAGGAAATGGCTCCACCATATTAGCATAAACAAAAACTGTGCTACCTAATCTACAAATAATTAAACATTTACTTTCATGGACTTTCTGGCAGAGAAGAAATTTTGAGAAGAGAAAGTGAAATTGATAGTCATTTTTTTTGTTTTTGTTTCTGTTATATCTGTTATATCTGTTATATCTTTTATCTCTAGCACCCAGTACATTGGTAAATACATAGTAGGTGATTAATAATTGTTTATTTACTAATCTGCAGATTTACTGAAGGTAGAAGCTAATTTATTTTCATGTCAAATGTGAAATGCCTATCACAGGTAATGGGCAATACTAGCAATTGGATCAATTCTGATTGACTGATTGATGAGGAGTTAAAGTATAACCTAGAATGTATTGAGCAGGCCACCATTCTAACTCCTCAGTGACATTTCTTCTGTTACTTCTGATGTGGGCACATCTGTATGTGTGTTCAAATCCAGTCTCAGGTGATAGAACCGAGATGAGAGGAAGAAACACTGGGAGAGGGACAGGAAAGCAAAAACAAATGGTAGTAGCCATCCAAACACTCTAGAAATATTTTCTCATTTGATCCTCATAATAACCCTGGGAGATAGGTACTATTCCTCATTTTATAGTTTAGAAAATTGGGGCAAACAGATGTTAAGTGACTTTCCCAGGATCACAAAGTCAGTAATTGTCTAAGGTCAGATTTGAACTCAGGTGTTCCTGACTCCAAGTGCATTTTGTGCCAACTAGCTGAGTTAGGGCTTCTTTCACATAGCTCCTTCAATTCATAATTGTGTGGGCATTGACCTCCATGAAGGGATAGTTCTGTTTTGCTTAGACCATTTCAGCCATCATTGTGTGAGGTATGCATATACATAAAAAAGTCATCTTAAGGATTTTTTCTCCAATATAGTAGCTTAAATTTTACATTCAGTGGTTGGGAAGTTCATATCTAGGAGGAAATATCCCCAGGAATATAAATACTAAAAATGGGAGAAATCACAGTTTCATTGCATATTCATATTATTTTGTTAGACCTACTGATAATTGTGACAAAGATGTATTTTTGTTTCAAATTGCAAATAATCCAACAAGTCAAGAGTTAAAGAGTTTGTAATGAAAAACAGGAAGTCACTTTAGCTTTTTTGTTTTTGTTTTTGTTTTTGTTTGTGAAAGATACACATTACTTCATTTGTTACAAAGCTTTTAAAGATACTTGGACTCAATTCATTGTACTTAACTGTGTGCGTCTAGAGGAGATTGGGTGGATGGTATATTCAGTTCTGAGATCTGATTCTTCTTGTATGTTCATCACATTCTTGGAAACTGGAAAGACCGTGAAGACAGAACCCCTGAGTCATGGTCCTGATATGGGGACAGTTGTTTCCATTTTTGCTGAACTGAATGTGCGCTCAGCGCTTTCCAGAATATTTGCCCATCTTCTGTTCTAATTTATATTAAGCGAGGCAAATCACGAATACTGAGAATTGAGAAAGAGAAGTGCTCATTTTGGAAGGACATTTTAAAGGAGGAGTAATTATATCATTTAGTCAGTCAAATAGCAGTAAGTGCTAATTATGTGCCAGGCACTGTTCTAAGCACCAAGGACACACAGAAAGACCCAAAACAGTCCATGTTATCACAGATCATGTGTTTTAGTGGTTGAGATAATATACAAATAATGGGTGAAATTATGATCAATATTAATGTTGTTAGGAGGGTAGTGATGATTAAACTGTATTTATATTGTATTCATTATACCTGGGATCAACCTCTCCCTGCGTAATTGTCATCATCAATCTCTCTAGGTCCAGCTCAAACGTCATTTCTAAAAGACCCTCCCTGATTTTTTCACCTGGAGCTAATTCAGCCCTCGTCTTCTTCTTGGCACTAACATTTCTCTCACTTGTATTTTAGCTATACTACACTGACTGTGCACTTCAATCATACCTACTGAAGGTTATTTATCTTTTTGTTCACCCCACTTTCCAATTATTGATACAGTGCATTCTTTTTGCATAAAAACACTTAAAATTATTGGATGGAAGATTGGATGGATAGATGGATATATCATGAAATAATAGGCCCAGTGACTTTCAACATCTCAGTCATTATCTCTTCCTATGCATACCTGCATAGCCTCAGACGCTAGCTCTGTGACTTTGTCCTCAATTTCCTCATCTATAAAATGGGAACTACTAACCAAAGTGGCAGTGGGGATAAAATGAGATATTTATAAGAGTTTTGTAAACCTTAAAACACTATATAAATGACCAATGTCATCCCGGTGAAAAGAAGTGATAGTGAGAATATGGTAGTTATTTCTTCAAGTGTTTCAAGAGCTACCCCTTAGAAAAGACATTAAACATTTTTTGTTTGTCCCCAGAAGGCAAAACTAGCAGTAATGAGACACATTTGCAAAAAGGCAACTTTAAACTTGAAGTTAGAAAAAATGTTCTAAAAATTGGAGCTATGGAAAGGTGGAATGGGCAGCCAGTAGACGTAATCCGCTTGTGATGGTGATAGAAGTCTTCTAGCAAAAGGTTGATGTTCACCCAATGATTATGTGTTGTGGATGTTGTATAGCAGAGACTATCATTAACTGTGGTATAATGGGAATAATGTCAGTGATGAAGAAGATTAGCAATGGCATTATTAATTTTAGAGATAACGGGGAAAAAGAACATTTGGAAAGGTCAAAGGAAAACTGAGCATTTTTGGTGTCTTGTAAAAGAGGAACTAAAGTCAACCATTTTTATTTCCTGCTAAGTTAGCAACTCTAAAGGTAACAATATTATATGTGTCAACACATTAGCTAAGAGATAGGTAGGTCTTCACTTCTACAAGAATTTTAAGTATATTGAATAGGGCCAACTGGGGGCAGATTTTCAAAATGCAGTGATATCATTATGCCAATGATTGCAGTCTAATTCCCCACTTATGCAATTTGACCACTGACCACATTAGATCAAGAGGGCTTAATTTCCTTTGTAAATGTTCTGTCTTGTTCTTGCAAATAGAATGGAACAAATGGAAAATGAGCCTTTAAAAAGAAAAAAAAATACAAACACTGTGGATTTTGATAATCATATATATTTCCCTTTAATATCATCTTCTGAAGCACCTTTGATAAACCCCAAAGAAGTTATTATTGTTATTAAATTGGAGAAAAATGACAATTTCTAGAGCTAGGCAGCCTGCACCTTTTTTTTTTTAATCGCTGCTGCTTTGTCTTTCCTAGCTCAGCTCATTTGATGCTAGCCCATTGCTTGGCTGGCTCTGAAATTGGTTGAATTTCAGTTTGTTTGTTTGTTTGTTTTTTTAACTCCTTAGAGTAACTAGTCCCAGGACTAGTTCTATCCCATGTCTATTATTGATAGTCATCATCCTTTGGAATGTGATTGCTTTCCATTCACTACCCAGAGCTTGCTTGTTTTTTTTCTTTTCCATTTCAAAACCCATCTCTCCGCCTGAAACTCCTACCCAGTTCCTACTTCTATTTCTGTTGCTGTCATCAAGGATACCTCTTGTCTCCCATTAATTGGAACATCCAAGAACTATCTGCTTTGCCAAGGATGGGTTATCTGTCCCCATTCACTTCATGAAGTTTTCTCTTGCTAACTGCATCCCAACTGCCCTACTGGCTGTTTCTCATACAAGCCACTCCAGCTCCCATCCATGTGCTTACGTATTTCCTATTCTTCCTGACCAGTAAGTTAGCAGTCCCACCGAATTCCTGCCCATTACAATTTCTTATTTCCTTCAAAGCTTTAGTCAAGCCTGATTTCTCATGATGTCTTTCCTGATTTCCCCCTCCTATCTACTCCAGGCTCCTCCCTCAAATATGACCTATTATTTATTGTGAAAAGGTTTTGCATATACTCCTTAAGGCCTGGGGCTATTTCATTTTTGCTTTGTTTCCTCAGCACCTAGCACAATGACTGGCACATAGGAGAAATTTGAAAATGATGCCTGACAGCTCAGGTGTCCCCATATTTGAGATCTTCTGGGGTCTCATCTTCAAATGTTTGTTTTTCAACCATGTGCAACTCTTTGTGACACCACCTTGCGGTTTTCTTGGCAAAAAATATTGGAATCATTTGTCATTTCCTTCTCCACATGCCCCCATTTTACAAATGAGAAACTGAGGCAAGTAGGGATTAGGTGACTTGCTTAACAGCTACTAAGTGTCTGAGACTAGATTTGAACTTAGATCCTCCTGACTCCAGACCAGGTGCTCTATCCACTGTGCCACCTAGCTGCCCCATAATTAGTGTTAGCTAATGTTATATAATCAAAATAGCAATACGATGCATATTACCCCTCCTAATAAAATGTGAATATTACTATCAAAATGCAAGCTAATAATAGCTTGTCCCTTTCAGTCTTCAAAGGATGTTCCTTGTAACATCTAAGATTGATAAATCATATTTTTAATCTCTCTATATCCTTTATAAATTTATAGACTCTGATTTTGCCTTCTTTTGGGTGTAGGATTTTTTTCCCCTTAGACAACATGCCTGTGTTTCTTTCTTCCCTCCCTTTTTCCCTTTCTTTCTTCTTCCCTTCCTTTCTGTTTCCTTCTTTCTATTTACGTCTCTCTCTTTTTTTCTCTTTCTCCGCAATATATTGTTCATTTTCATTATCCTGAGTGAAGAACTATGCATTCATCATTAGCATATATCCAAGGGCAAGGAAATGGTTTCTAGTTTATTTCCCCTTACTTTATTAACAATGTTCCATATTTACCTGGCTTTTAGGAATACAATGCACATTGATAAGTAATCTTTAGGAATTATTCTAAAGTATGCCTTGATCTTTTCTCTTGGTCTTAAAAGAGAGTTAAATATTCACCATTGAAGAAATGCATATCCTCCATCAATGTGCTTCACTGATACCTCATCATGGCATGGCTGCTACATATCCTATGTCCTCAAGGCCAGGCCAGGAGAGAACATGCTCAGGGAACCTAATAAGCTAACAAGGCTTACAATTGCTATCCCACGGATTGGGTGTCTCCTTTAAACAAATTATTATTTTCAGATCCCTAACCTGAACCATCAGAAGTTTGGTTGTCAAATGAAGAACATTTTCAGCATCAGAAATTTGTGAAACCCAGTAAGGGAGAGAGGAGTTGATGTCTTTTGCCAGTGGAGACAGCAGATACAGTGATGAAATTCCAGATCTTTGGAGCATTGAAAAAAGCATTTATAGAAAACTGTGAGGCTTTCAGTTAAGCCCATTATAGGAATACTTAATAGCACCATGTTATTAACAACATTGTAATTTAAGGAAGCTGAGTAATAACTGGCAGTGTGGTTAATCTTGAGAAAAACAGGCATTATTTTTGTGTACTTAATAGACTTGCATTGAAGGAATAGTTCAGTTCTTTCTCAAAGGGAAACTTAGTCTTCCAGAAAATCACTACTTCATTCATTTCAATAAAATATAATCCTATAACATTTGTTGTCTATACTAAATTTAATTCACTTTAATGCAACAGAATGAACCAAAATTACTTATATGCTTATTTTTAAGTCTGGTGAAAACAGGGCTACATGATGGAACAAGTGTATCATTCCTTGGACTAACTAAACATCCTGATGAGTCATTGAGGTATACAGGGAGACTTGAAAGAGCTTGGGGCAGGTAAAAAGAGGAAAATGCAAGAAAGAGCGGAAAAACAAGGAATTTGAAGACCTGCTCAAAGACTTCAGATTTCTACTCTACCTGGAAACACAGCAAAGTTAAATATTCCTTTTCTGCCATAATTATTTTCTAGGTAGCAGAGCTCCATTGCAAAGTTATTTGCAGATGCTATCACACACACCCCCACCTCAAGGAAATTATGGAATCTATGGTATAGTCAGATGTCAGTGATAATAAACCTTGGGCACAGACAGTTCTACCTTATTAATAGAGGTTTTTCAATCATTTTCCTTCTAGAATATACAAAGAAATAGAAATAACTTGTATAATACTGTGCGTGTGATTATTTTACTATGCTAAGATTCAAAGAACTGACATGACGCAAAGTTAAGACTCTTGTCCATGGTAGGTATTGAGTAAATATTAGCCCAGCTGATGAAATTCAAAAGGAAGGACATTTATATTATTTAAATATCCATCATGACATGTATTCACACAATAATCTTTTTTTTTGAATATTGAATCTTCATTTAGAAATTTAAAAAAATTCAAAGTATAGCATAACTGTATGGATTTTTCATCTCTTAATACAATATATACATATACACACATATGTATATACCTATTGATTTTTTCTATCTATAGTACCATCACATGGAAATATTTGTGTGTGTATGTTTGCCTCTTTTTGGATACTAGTGGTATAAAGAGGATGAGACCTTGTTTCCAGAAGAAATTTGGAAACATTGAAAAACCTTTGAATTATCCAAATGAAATGCAGTCTATTGTCATGGTCCTGCTCAACTCCATAGGTAGTCCAGACAACTACAAAGCATAATGTGGATTCAAAGCACTGCTTTTGTGCACTCTCTATCCACCCTCCATTATCGTTCATATTTCTATCTGTCGCTGTCACCTACTAGACAGAGCTAGGAACTTGTTACATAGAGAGAAGTACTTCTTATCAGTACAGTCGTAGATGCAAATTTATTTGTATACAAAATAATAGAGAATACTGTTTGTATTTTAAATTTGTATATAAAATGTACTTTGTATATAAAATTATCTCTATATAAAGTAATAGATAATATCTCCATCATAGTATAGACTGCAACAGGTTTTTAATCACAAATCTCATTTTTATATTTTAACTAGAATTTAAAAGCATTTGGGGGTTCTTTCCTGCATTCATCATCATAATTAATCAAAGAGAAGTTGGTATTTGTGTCTTCATCTTGCCCTCCCCAATTCTAGTGGTGTTTTGTTTTGTTTTTGTTTTTGTTTTTAGGAATAAGAGGCATATCCCAAGGGCTTGTCTTCACTGCTTATTTCCTGGAGCTTTTCATTCAATTGTTCACTTATTTTGTTTTCCTTCTTGTAAAAAAGGTGGGCTTTGTTACATATTTGGTGTGTGAAACACGTCCGGTCACTCAGAAGAGACGTGTAGTGAAGTTCAGGTTCTTAAGTTGTCTTTGACTGTTTGTACAACAAAAGAAGAACAGTTACCAGTTGGGTAGAGTTCTCTCTGGCTGTCCTGGTGGCTCAAGATGGTGCCAGTTCTTCAACGGTTATGTTGTTCATTGACTAGTCGCTGGAGTTCATGCTGAGGGAACATTGAATTTTCATCCATCTTTACATACTTACTGTGTGTCAGGCGCTGAGCATCATGCTGGCTGCCAATAAAAATAGGAGAATGAAGTAGTTTCTGCCCTCAAGGAACTGAGACTAACTCAGTTGCTAGCAGATTTCAGACCAAATTCATTTTCACAATATATTAATATTGGTGTTACTATTATTATTTTACTACAGAGAGAGGGATTGGGGAAAAGTAAGAGCCAGCTTCAAACCAGGAAGACCTGTGCTCCAGCCAGCATCTGAGGCTTACTAGCTAAGTGCCCATCAGTCAATTAAAAACCTTTATTAAGCATCTCTCATGTTCTCAGTACTGTAGAAAGAAAAAAAAAATGAATGATCCAGGACCCTCTAATCTACGGAGAAACTTGTCTTATGAGTTATTTGTTTAACCTCTCAATGTCTGAAAGAACTATTTTTAAATAAAATTTTATTGATATCTTTTATTTTTATATCACCCATATTTGCAATAGTTTTTCCTCCAGCCCTCCCAGGGAAATAGCCCTTAAAATAAAGCATGTATACATATATATATATAAAGATCTACTATTATGCAGTAGGGAGGTAGGTAGAACAATGCATAAAGCTCTGTTCTTGGAGTCAGGAAGACTTAAGCTCTAATCTCACTGCAGACACTTGCTGTGTGACTTTACACAAATCACCTAACCTTTGTCTGCTTAATTTTCCTCAACTGCAAAATGGGAAAGTTAATAGGCTCTCCCTCCCAAGGTTGTTGTCAGGGTCAAATGAGATAATATTTATAGAGTTCTTAGCATCCTGCCTGACACATTGTAGTTGCTATATAAGTGCTAACTATTATTCTCATCGAACACTGATAGTCCCTGAATAGGGTGTTGAGGTAGAATATCTTGTCACCTCTTTTTTGACTTCAGGTAATGTTTAAAGACTATAATTTAATCAATCTTCACACTGAATGAAGTTTCTCCCTTGGAAGCTCCCTGCCCAGATGAAATCACAGGCTCAGATCTTAATAGATCTTTTTTTTTTTTTTAATGATCATATAAATATACACAGCAACATGGATTAAAATCTTACATAAAGCTCTTAGCATTAAAAATATGAAATCCAACAAATTAAAAGATAAGAAAAAATCTTGTTTGATACCTCCACCTGACATCTCTATACGGATTTAAAGTTTTAAAAATGCGTTATATTCATTTTGCTCCTTTGAGATTCAAACCAATCTGGAGTGATAAGGGATGGGAGTATACATTTATATAGCACCTACTATTTGCCAAGCACTGGGCTATGAGCTTTAAAGACATTATGTCCTTTCATCCTCACAACTCTTCAAAGCAGGTGCTATTATTATCCCCATTTTACAGTTGAGGAAACTGAGGCATACAGAGGCTAAAAACTTGCCCAGGGCCTCACAGCTAGTAAGTGTCTGAGGCTGATTTGAACTGAGATAACTCATCATTGTCCTCATCCTTATAACTAACATTTATACAGCTCTTACTCTGTGATAGGCTCTGCGCTAAGCACTTTACAATTACTATCTTATTTAATTCTCACAACAAACCTCAGAGGGAGGTGTTATTATTATCCCCATTTTCCAAATGAGTAAACTGATACAGACAGAGGTTGAGTGCCTTGCTCAGGGTCATACAACTAAAAACATCTGAGGGTGCATCTGAACTCAGGTCTACCTGATTCCATAAACTGGGATCACATTCTCCGCACTGCCTAGATGCCTAGCTGTGGTATCGACCTAAGGACTGTCGTCTATCACTCCCATTTTAAAGATGAGAAAACTGAGTTTTAGAGAGGTTTAGCGGCTTGTCTAGCATCACCCTGGCTCATATCCCAGACAGGATTCAAACTGTTTTTTCCTCACCCCAGGTCCTGCTTTCTGTCTCATCTGCTCCATAGCCTCCACCTGTCATCTCTTACCCTTTCTAAGCCAATCTGAAGGGTCATGACCTTTGGCTCTTTTTTTAGGCACATATGGAGAGTCAAAGTGCACCCCTGCCAGTCCTCGGGCTGTTCTTCCATTTCCTTCTATGCACCCTATGAATCTGGTTCCCAACACCATAATGTTTCATTAGATGGACACCCTGTAATGTGTTCACCATCCGCCAATTACTGCACATAGAGCTTAGTTTCCATTTTTCCCTATTACAAGTAGAACAGATGTGATTTTTTTTCAAAGAGAAAATATTCTTGACTGGCGACACTGAGCTATCAGCTTTTTGGTGCAGAAACGTGGCAGTCCATTGAGATGTCATAGGCTTCCTCAAAAGTTGTGGAGTTCCCAGAGCCTGGCTGACGGTTCTAGGTTTTCTGCCAGTTCATCTTCTTGCCATGCTCCTGGGCTCTCCCTTGCACTTTCCACACAGCCCTACCCTAAGGGCCCTGAGCTCCTGATCGGTGAAAATTCGCCATGTCCAGCCACCCCCAAACCCTCCCAGCACACTACTGCCATTGTGGGCTTTGACTTGGCCTCGGAAACCATTCTCTCCACTCCATGCTCCGTCAACAGCTATCAAACCAGTGGGGCCATTCACGTTTCATTGTGTTTCCTCCAACTGGCAACCTTTCAGATGTGTGTATACCACCATACACACTTCCTAAATTTTCTTCAGACTAGACATTCCCAATTAATTCAACCAACCCCCAAATGACATGGCCTTCAAGAACTTCACTCTCCTGGTGGCCCTCCTCTGAACTTTCTCTAGTTTATGAGCATACCTCTTAAAATGTGGTGTCTACTAAAGAGCCCTGCAAAATAGATGTAGTCTGAATAGGAGAGAGTGCACCCAGCCCATTGGCTCCCTAGGCCTCAACTTCATGCCGTTCTCAATGCAACCTTAGACCACTCTGTTGTTGTTATTGCCATAACCCACCATTGACCCATGCAAAGTAAACACGGGAGTGTGTGGAGCAGATCTTTGTAACGACGTCTATCATGCAGATTTGTGGAAGGAATTCTTACATTTTCCTTTGGCCATCTCGAATGTCCAGATTCAATCATTTTGAAAAGATCACTATTCAGTGTAAAAATGGATGGATTGATTTGCCCAGTCATATTTCCTTTTGGCTTTGATTTTATAAACATGGACATAGAAGGGGAAAAAAATCAGAATAATTACAAAAAAACTGTGCTAACTTCATTTAAGAAGAAGTCCATCTACCTAAGGTAGGAACTTCGTTTTTGTCTTTTTCTTGAGTTCACTTCAGACAGTAACTATGACAAAGCCATTTTTAGTACCCACCAGAAAGAAGAGGGAAAAACTCCAACAATAACGAGTATTTATTAAGTGACTTCTATGTGCCAGGAACTGTGCTAAACATTTTATAAATAACATGTTATTTGATCTTCACAACAACCCTGGGAGGTAAATGCTGTTATTGTTCTCATTTTAGAGTTGAGGAAACTGAGGCAAGTCCTGTATGAGGTCAGATTTGAACTTGAGTCCTCCTGACTCCAGACCCAGGGCTCTATCCACTATCACCTAGCTGCCTCTGAAATAGTATAGTTAAGCCTTTGTAGGACTTGACATCATTCACTCCTTAATTGGAAAAGTAATAATGAGTAGGAAATAAGTAAACAATCCAAGCATTCACTCTTTTCACAACCTCTTGAATGGCCAATAAATGGTGTCAGAGGCTGTTCTACGTCCATAAATGCAAAATGAACCTGATAAGTTAAATGAGATTGAACTTGAGGACCTTGTGATTATAAAAGTTCCAGGATGGAGATATTGATTGGGGCCTGCATTAATGCCGGACCACAGAAAAAAGCAGACTTTGAGTGAAATTAGTTAAAGAAAATTGTCTGGGCTTAAGTAATGCTTGGCAAATCAACAGTGACCAAAAGAGGGAGTATGCAATATACAGCAGCCAAGGCGACAGGTCGGGGTGGACAAGATGAGCTAATAGGTCATTTTCATCTCTAATTAAAGCTTGCTGTCTTTAAGCAGCAAGCTGAAGGAGGCCAACTTCAGGACCTCAAAAATGCAATGAAACGAAGGTGGAAGATTGGAAAATCAATTTGAACGTTCTATTTTTCCTGATTCTCATTTCTTTGGAAAGTAGAAGGAGAAAGACTAGGCCTTGATCTGCTTATTGCCCAGTCTGCCTCAAAAAGGAGTCCTCCCTGCCTTCGTTATCTGGCCCCTGAAACTTTGTGCTGGCCCTCAAAGTCAAGGAATTTCCCAGTAGGGTTAAACCAAAGCATCCTGAAATAGACTTCATTCTCGCAGTTGAAACACATACAACTATGCTGTAATTGCATTTTTTTCTTTAATGCTATATGGACACCTGTTTATCTGAAGCTGATAGATATAGCCAGCTCATTACACCGAGACCAATGAACAGCTGTTTGGGTGTATTGACCATTGGCACCTACCGAGGATGGAAGAGCCTGGCATAATTTGGGTTCAGACAAATGTTTCACATTATTTATAAGACAATTTGGGGTTTGGCAAAACCTGAGGTGTGTCTTGCCAAGAATATTTTCCCTTAATTGTGAAACCATTGTGTATTTCAAAGGGGGATTTAATCAGATTAATTTACCTATAGCTCAGTCAAATGCTATTTTAAAGAGCCAGTTGATGTCTTAAAAGCTATGTTATTATTCTTCAACTTCTGTTCCTCTTACGCTAAGAAAGGGGCTTCACAGGCAATAAAGTTATCATCTAAAATACTATGTATTTGCATGCCACTTGGACCGTGCTTCAGAAGAAAAAAATAAGAGTTACCACTTTTTTTTTCAAAAGCATATAATCAAGGAAACAAGTAGAAGGAGGATTGCCAGGTTATATAGTGTGACAAATAGAGAGTACTTTGAACCCTTGCTTATTCCTCCCTAGTCAAGGCAGCAAAGCCCTTTGGCTCAGCAGAATGCTGGGAAGCAGGTGACTAGCATACTTCTTATTGATTGTAGGAACAATGGGAAAATCTCAGTGACAGGGTGAAAAAAAATCCTTGAAAAGCTGGAGTATGTGTCTCAAACATGGCTTTTTACAAGGGTGTCTGTGCTTAAAGAATGGGCTAGGTTCTTTGGAAATAATGCACTGCGCAAGATAAGAAAAAGTGGTCCCGGGGGCTTCGGTTTTCATACGTTGCTTTGACAGTTTCACATGGGAGATTTATGACCGAGGAGAGAGGATTGGGGAATGTGTGAGAAAGCAGAATGTTCTGTAGGATGAGGGCTTAAAAACAGAATCATGGACGTGTGAGGATGAGAACCTTTCAAGTTCAAAGGAATTCCAAACATATCAGTCTTTCAATAATTTGGGAACTTCTGTTTAATAAGGCAGCCCTCTTTGATCATTCTCTCTTTGCCTTCCCCTTACTGCTCCAGACTGACATTTTACTTTTCAGGGATGTATATAACATTTAGTCTAGGCATAGGACTGATCACGGGGATATGATTAAGTTAAGCAAGTTCTTGTCAGTTAAGTTGAGTAGTAGGACAACACAGAAGGATTTCTGGACAACCAACCAAACATCAAACTTTTCTCCACAAAAGGAAGAATTAAAGTTCTAAACCAGAGTATCTGAACAAATGGAAAGGAGGATTCATAAAACAGTTTTTAAAGGGGGGGTGGGGTGAAAGAAGGTAGGTAATATTAGAGTCAAAATCAATAAGACCTGAATTCAAAACCTGTCTCAGACAGTTGTGAGACCCTGGGCAAGTCATCTGTTTTTTTTTTTTTTTTTCAGCTTCAGTTTCTTCATCTGTAAAATGAGGATGATAATGGTACCTATTTCACTATATTGTTTTGGACCTTAAAGCACTAACCAAATGATAGCTGTTATTATTATTGTTGTTGTTATTATTATTCCAAAAAATGGCCTCAAACCTCCTGCAAGGCAGTAGGAATATGATTCTGCCATAGGAAGAAGCTGTAGAGTGCCTCAGACCTTAAGGGGAAGCTTAAAGTTCCGTCCTGGGCCTTTTTATCTTCTCTTGATAATCTCATTAGCTCCCTTGGGTTCAACTATCATCTATATGTAAATGACTCTCAGATCTATATATCCAGCCCTCATTTTCTTTCTCAGCTCCAGTCCCACATTTCCAAATAGCCGTTGACCATTGCCACTTGGATATCTCGTAAGCATCTAAAATTATATTTGTCTCAAGCTGAACTCAGTTTCTTTATCCTGAACCCACTTTTCTTTTTATCATCTCTATTTTCAGGTTAAGACACCATTGTTGTTCAACCCCTCAGATTCTCAACCTCTGAAGTCATTGTTGGCTCTTCACCCCCCTCCCCAATCCCCCGTATCCAGTCAATGGCCAAGACTTATCAATGATACCTTCCCAACATCTCTCAACATTTGTCCCCCATTCACACAGTTACCAGCAAAGTTCAAAGATACGTTTCCTCACTCCTGGTCTATTCAGACAGTTTTCTTACTCTCTCTACCTCCAGCCTTTCTCTTCCCATTTCATACCTCATACAACTGCCAAAATGTTATTCATCAAATATGTCTGACCATCGAGAAAATTCCATTTCTCTCTTTTGCCTGTAGGACCAAATGCAAACTCTTTAGTTGGACATTGAAAGCCCTCCATCATCTGGCTTTAATTCATCTTCTCAGGCTACTTACACATTATTGCCCTAACTAACATGGGCCTACAAGCAACATGACTGACTTGCTATTCCCCATACATTCCTCATCCCATCTCCAGGTCTTTCTTCAGGATGGCCCCCAGAGTGCAAACATTCTCCTTCCACACCTCCTCCACCCCTTGGAACCTCAACTCCAAGAGCTCACACTCTGTTGGGGGAAAATAGCATGAACTAGATGGGGCAAGAAATGTAGTCCAGTGAAAGAGTCTAATATTTATATGACAATTTCAATGATAAGGGAGATGTTAATAATGGGGAGGGGAGTTAAGGAAGGGATTTTTTAAGACATAGTTGCTGAGCTGAAAATTAACAAAACCTTGGGATTCTACAATGCAAAAGTGAGGAGGGTGTGTGTTGCCATCATTGGGAATTGATTTTTCAAAAGCAGGAGATGGAATGTCAAGTCCCGGGAAAAACTCATAGGCCATTTTGACCAGAATGGCAACTGAGTGAGGAAGAGAAATGGCAAACAAAATGGAAAAGACATTTTTCTTTGGTACCAGAATGACTTGCTTGACCGATAAACAGGTCATAAGAAAGCTTTTGTCCCCTTCTCTGTAGGTTTTCTTTCTTTTTAATGTTTTATCAGTGTTTTTTTTTTCCCCTCATATTATTGTCACTTTCTCTGATGATTGCTCACCCCAGTAGCACTTACCTTTGTGTAGTCAAGGAAAAGAAATCAACACTTTGGTCTTTCGATTTTTATCAAAAGCCTCAGATCACTTATGACAGGTCACCAAAGATTCTTCTGACCTAACGAGAAGACTCAGAAATGGGCGTGTTCTGCAGTATGGACGGAAGAATTAGGGCCTTTGGAGGCAGGATCAGCCCTTGACCTTAACTAGAATTTTGACTTTAAAATCCTAGTCCAGGTGTTGTTCTACATCAAAAGAATTTTACTTCCCACATAGACATGCTTTTCCCTGGACTCCAAAAAGTACAGGACACAGTAGGTCAACACACATTAATGGTGGGTATCACCCATAGACAGGGCCAAACCAGAAAAAAATCTGACAGACTACAAAGACATCTCTACTCTGGGATTAGCAAAGACCTAGTGTGAATTAGAGTTATTGTTATTAGGCTCAGGTCAAGAGCTGCATTGAAACTTTGCGGATATTTCCATTGTTGACTAGCATGAATTCCATTCCCTTTCGCTTTGTACGCTGATCTTCTGCAATTTCACGAATCTGAAGTTGTTAGTCCAATATGTTGATGTGTATGGGTACATGTGTGCATGATTATGTGTGCATGCATTTGGGGTGTGGTAAAGGTGATAATGAAGTCAGAGCCCATATCTAAACAATGTTTCTATACATATACAGACCTAAATATAGTAGGTACCCTAATATTTCTCAAATGAATGAATAACATTGTTCATTTTCAAGATAGCTGTTTTTATCATTCAGCTGTCATCATTTCCCCATCCAGGCAAACCTCATCCTCTCCAAATAATTAACTCCACATGTTGGCCCTGCTGCAAACCTTGGTTCATATATTTTGTTTTTTAATTCCCAGCCTAATTCTCTGGAGCCAAATTAATTCTGCCTTTGTATAATTAGGGTATATCCAGAGTCTCCCAAACATTTTTGAATCCTCAAGGTATTTTACTGAGGTTCTATATATTGTTAGCAAGGGAAGAGTCTTAAGACACAAAAGATTTAATGATATAAACATGTCATAAGGAAAAGCTGAAAGTTTGACTTAGGCTCCTCAAAAAAGAAGATGAGCAACAGAATTATTTCTAAGCTCTTATGCTATATAATTCAAATGTTTAAGTATAATACTAAGTAAGTGAGTTACAAGGAACATTGTGTGTGTGTATGTGTGCGTGTGTGTGTGTTTCTACATGTTTCTCTAGTTCTGGGCACATAGGAAGGTCTAGGTATTTGCCAAATAAAAGTGAATGGACTTGAATCATTGAATTTACTCATTCAGATTCATGGGATACAATATAATTTCTGCTATGACATTCAGATTAATACAGTACCTGGCACATAGTTTGTGCTTAATAAATATTTTTGATTGATTGAAATATGATAAAATATTGGTTAAGAAAAGAGTAAATCCAGTCAATTTATTGGCAAATAAATATGATACCCACATTCCCTATCTAATAATTAAATGAATTTGTGATGTCACCAACGTGGATAGTTTATGTCATCGTGCATACCATAATCCATCTATACCTGCTCATCCAGTGAGATTCTTGTCGAGATGCTCCCATATATTTATACAGATAACTGCCTCGACTTGACAGCAGTCTGCCTCATGCCTCTTAATTTCAGCAGGGTGCCAAGGGACAAATGGTTTGTCCAATGGCCATCGTTTGCCCTTGACACATGAGAAGCCTACCTTGCTTAAAATCAAAAACTTTCTTTTCTATTCTTTTTTCCTGAAAACCACCAAAATCCAGGAAGGAAATGAAAAAGGCGACCGGATCACAAGAACTTGTTGTCCCAAAGCCCAACAAGCTTTCCTGAGCAGATATATAAATTACCTTGAATAGAAGATACTATAGAACTTGAGGGTAGGGACTTTATATCCTTAGCAGGACCTTACATAATGTTTTGAAGGTGATAGGTACACTAAATTCAGCTTAACTGAATTGTATATGCTACTCTGTTCTCCCAGCCAACAGCCATTGGCAAAAAGGGCATTAGTAAGGTCAAGCTCATTGGCAGGAATTAGAAGTGACAGTCGTGAGCTTGAAGGTCAAAAAATTTTCAAAACATCACAGTCTACAAAAATTTGGTCTAGGTGCAAAATACTCTGCACAAATACTCAGCCCCTGAGAGTTAGTTAAGAGAAGAGATGATAGAAAGAGCAAGGTCTTGATGGAAGTATGAGATAATGAGTGAAAGACTGATGACTGAATGCAGTTTTAAATCATGTATTAAGTAATCACTGTGCACCAAACCCATCGAAGTTCTTCCGTTCAAATGGGGGTAGATTACACATACAGGAGTGGAGGACAGGAGGGAGGGTTATTTTGTTTTGGAAAGTCACTGGAATCAGAATGGAGCTATAGAGGAATAGATTAGAGTACTCCTTCTAGGAACAATGACAAGAGTTGATTTAATGCAGGGAAAGGATTGGGGGGAGAGACAGAGGTATTCACCGGAATTAACCAGCACATGACATTTGGTGAATATATAAAGAATGAGGTGAATCATGACTATGGCCCAGGCCTAACTTGGTAACTGAAGAAACAACTAATCAAGACAGCTGGGCCCAAAGAAGGAGTTCCTGGTATGGCACAGAATTAGGGAGACATTCGCTTTGAGAGAGGTGAGAATGTGACATTTAGTTAGAGGCAATAAAAAGGCTGCAAATATAGAAGGAGAGAGCTGAAGAGGCTCCTGCTCTCTGTATAAGAGGAGGGGAATGAGCGGATGGGTGGAAGTGGGGCGGGGGGGGACGACTTCAGGAGAGGGAAAAAGCTTGGAAACAGTGGCTGTTCTATGAAAAGATAACTCACAATACCTGTTTAAGAAGGCAGAAAAGAGAATAATACATGTGAGGAATATGCCTACCAAAAATAGTTAAGGTAAAGGAGGTTTTGGAGCTTAACCTGGTAAGCTTCAGTTGTTTGCGGAATTCATTGATGTGAAACGCTCTTGACATTGCATCAAGCCAGAGAATCAAAATGAAAGCAGTAGTCTTGTGTTTCTCTCTCTCTCTCTCTCTCTCTCTCTCTGTCTCCCTCTCTCTCTTTCTCTGTCTCTCCCTCTCTCTCTGTGTGTCTCTCTCTCTCTGTCTCTCTCTCTCTCTCTCCGCCCCCCCACCTTTCACATGCACACACACACACACACACACACACACACACACACACACAAGACAAGAGGCAACATGGGATAGGGGCAGCTACACTTGGTGTCAGAAAGTTGTTGGTTGCTGTTGAATCCTTTCAGTCATGCCTGCTGCATCGTGACCCCCATTTGACGTCTTCTTGGCAAAGAAATTGGAGTGGTTTGGCTTTTCCTTCTCCAGCTCATTTTAGAAATGAGGAAATTGAGGCAAACAAGGTTAAGTGACTTGCTCAGGGTCGCCTAACTAGTTAGTGTCTGAGGCTAGATTTGAACTCAGGTCTTCCTGACTTCTATCTTGTTTCAAATTCTATCTCTGAGTCATTTAACCTTAACCTCTCTGAGACTCACCTCAAGATCATACAAAAAAAAAAAAGAAAAAGTTTTTACCAAATGGAATCCTGACTCTTCTTCTCTTCCCATTGGATCCTGGTGCATTTCATTTGGTTGGATCTGATTCACTGGATAGCCTGTTGTATTAATTTCAGGCGCTCCTTAATTTAGGTTTTAATGCAAAACTCTCATCTCCTTCTGAACTCTGGTTTGGTCCAAAGCATCTCAAGGGAGTGAATAGGTAAATAAGGATTAATGTCTACTTTAGTTAATGATTTCAGTACTCACTTTAATTAATTGTGCTATGTAGTCATTCTTTATTCATAAAACATAATTTGTGCTTCGTGGAGGAGTTTTGTTTTTTTTTATTAAGGGGGAAAAACAAATTGCATTAAGAAAAAAAATTCTACAGTGGAAAACAGGAAGTTAAAAGATAAGGAGAAGCTACAGAAATAACAAATGAGAATACTTTCTTTAGATTTCAGTATTCACTAATGACAGTCGTGCATTCTTAATTAATGTGACAAGAGATGGGTTTGCAGTCTTTCTGTACCATCCTTTATTATTTTACCCTTTTATTATCTGAGTTTTACATTCATTTTTTCCTCCTAAGTGACTTGAAAACAGATGTGTTTATTGAAAGAAATAATATTTATGTTTTGAGATGTGCTTCTTTCTTTATTTCCCCTTTATTTTTAAGTAGACAGAAAATTAGAGACTTATTTGGGGAAGGAAAACTTCCAGGCTGTGATCTTAGCCTAGATATGGTCAGCTTTAGTGATTCACCCCAGAGGACAGGTCACTACATGGAGCTATCTCTTTTCTGTTCTGTGGGCCCCTTTCCCTCAATTTGCCCCAATTCTCCTCTACTCCTGGACTTGGCTGAGTATTTGTTCTGTCAGTATAGTGCCTTAGTGGATGAGCCCTTCAGGTCCTGAGGTGCAAATCAGCCTTTGACAACAAGGAGATGTCAGAACTAGAGAGAGAAAGGCAGAACTCATCCTCCAGCAGCTCAAAACACTTCTCACTACCTGCCAGTTAGAGAATGCTGAAGGATTTCTACAGCCAAGTATCTCACATTAAAGGACAGAGGAGAAAAAGGAGATGAAAAGAAAGGGGAGGGGAGAGGAAGGGAAAGAAGATAGAAAAAGAAAAGAAAAGAAAGGAAGGAAAAAAGGATGGAAGGATGGATGGAAGGGAAGCAAGGAGAGAAGGAAGAAATTACCAAGAATAATGGAGAAATGTCTGATCTCATCATACCCCTGAAACCATCTTAATGGGTTTGTGGTCATCATACAAATTACAAAGGACAAAAGTCCTTCTAAGTATCATCAATGAGAGCCTGGAACATTCTTTCATGTTTTTCTTGGAACTAGATAAGCATTTATTTAAACAATCACTGCATTTTTGGCTCCTCTCAGCATGGTTAAGCTTAATTCTTTTCAGAGAAAAGCTATACTTACCTCACAATCAGTCAATCAAACATCAGCTATTTACTGAACATCTACTCAGTCCAAGGTGGTGTCTTAGGCTTTCTGGAGGATAGAGAGAAATCAAGTAGTCCTTGCTCTAAAAGAACTTAAAAACCAGTTTGAACGAAAAGATTTCTACACATAGAAAGATGACTATGATCTCAATGAAGAATCTATCACAAATGTCAACTGTGTGGGGTGAATAAAATACTATTGGAATTCAGAGAAGAGAAAAGCAAGCAGAACCCAGGATCCTAGAATCTGAGCTACAAGAGACTTCTGAAGGCTAGTCTAATATCCTCATTTAATAAATGATGAAACAGACTCAGCAAGGTGAAGTTACTTTTATAAAATCGTATAAGAATGAAGTGTCAAGGGTGAGATCTGAACCTAAGTCTTCGACTCTAGGGCCATTGTACTTTTGTTTGGACGTGGAAGGCTCAAGATCGTTTTGGTGGGTTGTAGTACTCTGTGAAGTTCCTTGAGGTGAGCTAAGGGGATTGTTCCCTTGGACAATTATCAAGGTTGAGATGTGCCCTTGTCCGAGTGAGGTTTCAGGTCAGCCCACAGAAGGAAGAAAGGATTATTATTTATTATAAGAAATTCATCAATTGTAGCTTGAGACCTTTGGAGAGAGTCACTTCTACACTCTTAGGGCTTCCAACTTAGAGAGGGAACGAAGCGATTTGGACCTATTCCTTAACTCTGAAGGTGAGAAAAGCTTTCTAAAGATATAGAGCCAGAGAAGATTCTGGGAAGATGGAAAAGTAGGTCAGAAAATTTCAAGCTCTCAAGATTTTCCTCCACAAGAGATAAAATAGCCCCTCTGGGTGAACACAGACAAGTGAAAATAAATAGGAGTAGGGGTAGAACAGGGGTCCACTTTGGACAGCCAGAGAAGATCTCAAGAAAAATCCCAGGATGGGATTTCCTCCCGGTGAAGAGTAAACACCTCCAGGCTAGAGACCTTTCGTGCAGCAAGCCCTGGGGTTGGAAGGTTGCCTCTGCCCCAGCCACAGGAACTTTTACCCCTGGGAAGATCTAGGGAACCTCTGCTGACAAGGAATGCCAGACCCATCTGTGCTGCAATGGCAGAGAGGTGGGGGCGAGAAGGAACCGGCACACATGGGCTGAGTGCAGAAGCAGTGAGGCAGGGCACCACTCACTGGCTGTGCTCACTTCCAGGAGGCTGGAGGCCTTGGTTTGAGTTCAAGGTCAGAGGGGAGAACTGAAGAGGATCAGAGGCCAGAGGCACCATTCCCCATACCCCAGGAGTAGAAGTGATTATAAAAGCTAAACTATTGCCAAAAAAAAAAAAAGCACAGGTAAAGGAGACAGAATCCAAACATAGAGAGCTGTTATGGGAACAGAGTAGACCAGGGTTCATCTTCAGAGGAGGATACTGAAGCAAAGAAACCCTCTCCTACCCCAAAGAGTAATGTCAAATGGTCACCTGCCCAAAAAAGAACTCATTGAAGAACTTTAAAAAGACTTCAAAAATCAAATGAGAAAGGTCGAGGAAAAACTAAAATGAAAAATAAGACTAATCCAAGAAAAACAAGAAGGTTATGAAAAGAAACTCAACCCATTAGAAAAGGAGAACCAGAATGTTAAGGAAGGAAGTGCCTTCTTTAAAATCAGAATTGGGCAAGGGGAAGCCAGTGAAGTTATAAGAGATGAAGAAATTTTATATATACATATATATATATATATAATATAATATATATGTAAAATATATATATGTGGAGAAAGAAAATGAAAAAAATAGTGAAACAAAAAATGTGAGAGAGAATAAAAAAACAGTGAAACAAAAAAATGTGAAACAGCTCATAAGAAAAACAATTGATCTAGAGAACAGATCAAGAAGAGATATAGACAAATAATTGAACTACCTGAAAGCTATGATCAAAAAAAAAAGAATCTTGATACAATAATACAAGAAATGATTAAAGAAAATTGTCCTGAATAATTAGAACAAGAGGGGAAAGTAGAAATAGAAAAAACCCACTGATCACCATCTGAAAGAGATCCTTCAAGTAAAATCCATGAATATCATGGCCAAATTCCAAAACCCCCAGCTCAAAGACAAAATATTATGAGCAACAAGAAAAAAAAAACAATTTACATATGGCAGTACCACAATTAGAATCACACAAGTCCTAGCGGTGGTGACACTAAAAGATGATAGGTCTTGGAACACTATATATCAAAGAGCAAAGGAACTGGGCTTCTGGCCTAAAATATTATGCCCAGCAAAACCAAGCATAATTCTTAATGAAAAAAATGGACATTTAATGAACTGTCAGATTTTCAGGACTTGGTTAAAAGAAACCCTGAACTCAGTAGAAGATTTAACATACAAGACCAAGAGAAATATAAGATGCATACCAAAGACCAATTATAAGGGACTCAATAAGGACAGAATATTTACCTTTTATGTATGTAGAATGTAAAACCCATGTCAAGATTGTTATTAGTAATTAGGTAGCTTATAAGAAAGATTGGGGTGGAGCTTGGTATGATATGACTTTAAAAATAAAACCCATTGAAGTACAGCTAAAAGAGCAATTATCTTATACAAATGAGGTGCAAGAAGAAAAATTAATGTAGAAGAATTGGATGGGGGAGGGGAACTGTTAGTTCTGGAAACCTACTTTCACTGGAAATGGGTTCAAGAGGGAAAATACATATAGATCTAAAAGAATATAAAAGTCTTCTAAATTTAGAAAGAAATAAAACTGTAAGGGGATATGGAGGGGGAGAAGAGAAAAGAGGGATCTTTAACTGGAAGGGTGAAGGAATAAGTCAAAATATATAGGATATAGAAGAGTGTTTAGATTTAGGGGAATGGGAAGATAAGGGAGGGATTGTTGGAGAGGGGGTAGGTTAAGTAATAGGAGGGCAAGGTAGCAGGTAGAAGAAGAGTAGAGGGGTTAGGAGAAATAGGATATAAGAGATACGCACAAACATTAAAAAAAAACAAAGATTAAAAGTAGAATTTCTTAAGGAAAGTATATGTTTATATATGCATGTATATATGTATGTGTGTATATGTATATGTATATATCAATACCCATATATAAATATATCCATGCTTAATTGTAGCCTAGGGGGGAGGGCTAAGGGGGAGGAAGGAGGAAAAAAGAACAAAGTAAAAAGTATACAGCAGAAAACAAAAGAAAACTCACAAGGAAGTAAAGAACAGCTTTTAGCATCAAGTGCAGTATTTAATATATAAGCTTTCTTGAAATCAAAAGTTATTGCTATATATTCTGAATCCTCTCCTATGTTCTACTGCGCACATGGCATATTTTTTCCTTTTCTTATTTCATATTTAAGTTTATAATATGTTTTTTTTTCTTTTCCTATTATGTATTTAAGCTTTAATATTTGTCTAAAATAGAAATATATATATGTATATATATATATATATATACACATATACGTATACATATAAAGATGTAGAGCCAGAGAAAGCAGATGAAGGAGGGGGAGCAGAAGAAAGGTACAACAGCAAAATTCACTGAATTAAAGCACATTTCAAGTGATGAGATCATTCCCTCTTTCCAAGAAGTCATGAACTAAAATTCTTATACCTTGGGCAAATTTAATAAGGGAGGAGGTCAGAACTGGTATCTAAGGTGGGATCATTCCTTTGTGTGATTGAGGAACACTAGAAAGAGAAGTCATGGGATTTAAGAAAGTTGAAAACTGGGCACCCGTAAGTTTTAAAGGAAGGTTAAGGTGGTGAAATCATGTGTTGAGTTTATTGGAAAGAAAGGGAGTACCTGAGAGATGCAGAGGTGATATCAACAATGCTCATGATAGGTTAGAGAGCTTGGAGGAAAAGAAGGGGTTACCAATTAATGAAGGCAGAAAAATCATCTGTAAAAAAATAATAGAATTCAAGGAGTCTCTTTCTTGAGTCCAAGAACCTGGGTTCAGACACTGTCCCTACTGCTTTCATCTTGGACAAGTCACTTAATCATCCTTGGTAGGCCTACCTGTCCTCATCTATAAAATCAAGAGGTTCAATCAGGTATCTTTGGAGATGCTTCCTGCTCTCCAATGATGATGTATGAAAGTTCAGAGCAGAATAGAATGGGTGATAAAAGCCCTGGAGGAGAACACCTTGGAAAACTCCCAATGACCTGGGTGGATTTTGCCTGGAAAGGAGGAGACCAAAGCGTGACTCAGAAATCATCTGCTGTCTATACTCTAGAGGAAAGGGATGAGTAATGTTCTCTTACTCTGAGAGCAAAATTAGAGGGAAATTGGCTCATGCTGAATTCAGCAAGTTAAACATTGTTTTCCAAGGGATGGGATTAAGACACTTCCACGTGTTACCAAAGGAGGAAGATTTCCTTCTTTATATATTTACAAAAGTCTCGAAAAGAAGAAAATATTCAGCTGCTTGGACATTGTTGTACTACTGGGCTTTATTTCTTCCTGCACATAATAGGATGTTGACTGTAGCTATGACTCTGGAATCAGAAAAAAAAATGTCTCAAAACACTGCCTCTGTGCCCTTTGGGCTGGATACTTTCCAACCCCAGGCTTTCATCTACCTAACTATAAAATGAAAGGTTTCTACTAGCTCACCTCTGAAGTCCCTTCCTCCCCTACACTTAGAATTTTTGATTGTGTAGCGTCCCTATTTATTTTTATGATCAAATAAATAAATGTTTATTAAAAAAAAAAACTATTTTGTTCCAGGCACTGTGCTAAACTCTATGGATATAAAGAAAGGCAAAAACAGTCCCTGTCCACAAGGAGTTTACAATCTAATATGGTCGACAATGTAAACAAACAAACAAATAAAATGTACAAAGAAATATACAAAATAAATTGGGGAGGAGAGGCACTAGCAGTAGGGGAGATCAGGAAAGGCATGTTGTGGAAGGGGATATTTTAACTTAGAACTGAAGGAAGGTAGGGAATACAAAAGGCAGAAGTGAGGAACAAAAGAATTCTAGAACTGGGGGTGAGGGTGGGGAGGAGAGGCAGGGAACATACACAGAGGTGGGACTTGGAACATCTCCTGAAAGCATCATTTCATGAACTTTCCTGTTTAGGATATAAGTGATCATATCATAAAGTCAATAAAGGGAGACATCTCATTATATCTATTGCTGTACTATCCACTTCTCCATAATCAAATTCTGTACTAAGAGCAGTTAATGGCCATAATGCACTTTACCCTTTGCTAATTCTCATACTTAACACCGTGAAATAAATCCCCACCCACACCGCCCCCTTCTGAAAGATAGATGATTCAGAATGTAACTGACATTAATTAGAAAAATTGCTGATTTGTCTGTTGATAATTTTCCAAAAAAAAAGAGAGAGAATGGGATTTTTCATAGCCTCAGAGTGTGGTCTCATGGGAATTTGGAATATTGATTTAACTATTTGAATTTTTTCACATTTCCAGTTGTAGCATGGCTGAGAGCCATTAGAAGCTCCAGTGTGGCTGGTAGGTTGTGGAGAGTGCCTTTTGATCACTGCTTCACTTGTGCTCACCTACACTCAGCATGGAAGCCAGGATGTCAGAACCTTCTTTGTATGGAGAAACAGTCTAGAGACTTGGCAATGTTCTGAACGCGGCGCAGCGTCAGTCTCCTTTGTCGCTCTTTGAAGGCTTGTCCTGGTGTCCTCTTTAGAAATACCCAGTACAATGGAGGGACAGCTGTGAAGTCGGACAGCCAGCTCACCTGTCCATTGGAACATCATTTTCAAATGACTTGCCTTTGAATCCGAGGGGAGTTAGACTTTTCTTCTTTTATTAATTAGTGACTTTCCATCAGGGCTTTCATTAATCAATATGTCTGCAGTGGGCTGATCTCTTTCCATAATGCAGAATGAATCCCACTGCGGTGTGGCCATAGCGATGACACGTATACTTTTTTGCAATGTGTTAGAGGGCCTTAATGACATGAAAGAGCTGAACTCTTCAAACGATGCCATAGGCCTCATTGTCAGGCAGGTATTTTTACCTGGATATGCTAATTTGCCCTGGAATGAAATTCTCAGATGTCCTTGTTTCCAATCCTATTGCTGCAGGAGAGAATATCATAGCCTGCGTCAATCAGGCTTACTCTGGTTTGAGTTTGATCAACCTCAATGCAGCTTGATGAGCAGAAATCCGGCTAGTGCCAAATACTAAGGATTCTGATTCATCTTTCAATACCCGGGGCAAATCCCATTTCCTCCAGAAAGTCTCCGCAAAATCTGATTTTATAGATTGATCATCAGGTCCTTCACTCAGAGCTAGAAAGAACATTGGAGGTCATTTACTCCAACCCTCTCGGTTCACAGTCGATGATATCGAGGCCAGAAGAAGTTAAGTAATTGTCTGAAAATAGATTCCAAATTCAAGCCAATGTCCTATTTTCCAATCTAAGACTCTGTCCCATGTGCCGCTCATCCTCCCCAGTCTCACCACTGGTTTTTTAGAGCAAAAATCTTGCTACTGTATCTCCTACCTTGGCCTGTTAGCATAAATTGGCATATGATTCAAGCCTATTTAACTTTGTTTCCCATGCTAGATAGTAAGCTCCTTGAGGTCTTATTTAATTCAGATTCATGTATAACATTAAGCACATGATAGTCAATCTAATACTTATTAAATTGAATTGAACTGAATATGGCCTTGTTCCAATATTGGGCTGAATGGAAAGTCCAGAACATCATCAAAATCATGTCTGTTCAGATCATGTATAGACAGTCAAAATTCCTTTGCATGCAGTTTTATCCTAAGGCCCTTTGGGAAGATAGGAAAAAGAAAACATGGCACCTGCGCATGAGGAATTACCACCCTGATGCATGTAATCAGGCGATTTTGGTGTTCAGTTGCTTTCCAGTCCTATCTGACTCTTCATAACCATATTTGGGGTTTTCTTGGCAAAGATACTGGAGTGTTTCACATTTGAGGAAAGTGAGACAAACAAGGTGAATGAAGTGACTTACCCAGAGTCGCACAGCTAGTGAGTGTCTGAAGCCAAATTTGAACTCACGAAAGTGAGTCTTCCTGACTCCAGGCCTGGCATTCTGTCCACTGTGCCACCTAGTTGCTCCAGGCAGTCCCCAAGGCCCTACACTCAAAAGGCAAACCTGCACTTAAAATGGGGGATCTCTAATGATTCTGGATCTAATTGATGGTTCCCCTCAAATTTGCTCAATACGCAAAGATGCCAGTGGAGCCCTAGGGTTTTCTGCCAGATTTCCATTGCCCCTGCCATTTTCTTTTTCAATTACACATTTCATTGATGACATCATTTCACCACTTCTTAATTCCTGATTTATGATGTGTTGCAGCTGCTTCATTCCAAGCAAACCTTTCCAGTTTCCTTTGGACGGTACTTAACTTCCGAAAGCCTGTTGTTCAGACTAAGATTTGCTTTTGGATAGAAAACCTTGAGAGTTCACCCATCAGTTCATATATTTTGAATTGAGAATGCAACTTGACAATAAGCTGGTCCTAGAATTGAATGGATGGAGAGAGAGGCAGGATTTCCTTCTGCTGGTCTACTGCTGGAGTTAACCTGATGATATTTTTGATGGGAGTACAGAAGATGACCAGCCACGTCAGTACATCTATTTGCTTTAAAAATATATTCTTTTCCTTACCCGCATTGTAATAGTTCAATGACTGTTAAATAGAAAAAAAAATAGTAGTCAAATAGCAAATTACCCTGAGACTATTTCCATCTAAACCCCATTTTAAAATGGAGATGAGAATGAAATAATAACAATAATAATATTGTCATGATATTCTTTAAGCCCACGGATGGAATACTGGGCTCAGAGTAATGGAGGGCTCAGTTTGAGGCCTTTCTCTGAATTATTTGAGCTACATCAACATGGCTAAGTCTCAGAACCTCTCAGTTGCCCTGACAATTCTCTAAGACCATATACTCATGGCGGGCTTACACACATCTGAAAGTTTTTACGCTAAACCACATGAGAATGTAGCTCTAGATGAAATATATGTATTTCATACACATGCACGTAGGTATATAAATTATGTAGATTAGATATGTACATATAGAATTTGCATTAGTTACTTCATAAACGTTTGTTGAATTGGGTGGATTTGAATTTCTGTGGCATCTCTTTGTTCATTCTAATATTTAAACCCTTTGTTCAGCAGTTAGTACAGGGAATGGTGCATAGTAAGTTCTAAGTCACTATAATCATAGGGAGCATTTATATAATACTTTAAGAGTTACAAAACACTTTGCATGTGTTACCTCATTTGATTCTTACACCATCCCTATGAAATCAGTACCACTACTATACCCATTTTAAAAATGAAGAAACTGAGGTTAAGATAGGTTAATCAATATGGCTCAAATCACAGAGCTAATAAGTGCCTATGGCAGCATTTGAATTCAGGTAATGCTTATTCCATGTCCAGCACTTCATCGAATATGCCATCCAGTTGCCAAATAATAAGACTGACTGTTAATCAATGGAACAATTTTTTTTTTTTTTGTGGGACTGGCTTTTCATTTTCTATTAGACTAGGGCAGGTTAGAAAAGTTATTTTCTGTAATATTTTAAAAATATTTTTTAACTTCTAAAGGTTGTATTTTTTTTTAAAAAGTGTTCAATACCTGACTGATACTTAATTGGCAATTAAATTTCTATTTATTGTTACCTGGGTGCCTTCCTTAATACATTGGAACCAAATAATGGTATTGAAAATGTGAGCTATTCCCTCCTCCCATCATCTTGCCACATATTCTTAAGAATGGTGATGTGCTGTAATTGTTTAATTATACAATTAAAGGGGGGGTCCATTTTCTCCCTTGAATACATAAGGAAAAAAAGATTTTCAATTAACAGCGACCTTTAAGACTCCTACTGGTTTGGATTCAGCAGATGGCATGACTGACTGCAAATTAGATTCTGCAATCCACCTTGTACCTTTTTTTTTTTTTTTCCTTTGGACTGATGAGTTTCATACAGTTCGCAGTGGCCGCCCCATTGCAAGCAGCTACAATTTTGTAGCAATCTCCAGGCCTGTGTTCAGTCCCCTAAGGGATGCTTGAGACGTGCTGTCAAAGCATTTCGATGTATGTGTATTTTCATTCTATAGCTCAGCTTTGTACTCATTTAAGAGAACCAGTCTTTAATTTGTAACAGAACATTTTCAAGATGAAGTGGAGAAATGTGGGCCTTGGGAACAGTCACCAGCATCCACCCCCATCCTAGTACTGCCTCTCAGATGTCTAGTTCCTGTGTAGAATGGAATACATGATTAAAAAGAAAAGACACGGAATCTGTATCTATGGCCCATAGTCGTTTGGTACATTAGTTCAACGACCATTATTAAATGCCTGCTACATGTCGGATACCTTACTTAAGCACTGGATATGCCAAGTCAGAAACAAAGCAGACCCTTCCCTGGAGGAGCACCCCTACGCTGGGAGAGATGCATTCTACGCTGCAAAAGTGATTGGCACGTGGTGTAAAAAAGTGCTTTCAAATTTGACCTCCAAATCCACTGATTGCCATCGTCCTCAGAAATGCATTGCTTGGTTCATTATACAGGCTGTTATAGCTGGCTAAATATATATATATATACATATATATACACACACACATATATGTATGTATGTATATGAAATAAATATCTACAGGATTGAGCAATATATGCACTCAAATTACATATGTATATATATACATACACACATACTTTAAACATATGATGTGTTTGTGTATATGTACATATATATCTATATACCTATATGTATATGTATATGTGTACATATACACACGCATATATATATATATATGTACATGCATTATGAAATATGGCCTTATCACCACTCTGAAAATTTATGTCAGTTTTTTTTCTAATGAAAAATTTTCTTCAATATATCCATGATGTTGAAGCATTAATGTGTACCTTAGTCAGTGCCAAAGTCAGTGAAGATAGCCCTCAGGTTTGACAGACACAAAGGTGATAAAGTGATTTCCACTGCTCAGGTCTCCCCACTTCCTAGCTGTGTGATCCTGGGTGAGTCACTTTTCCTTTAACGATGTTCAATTCAGCAAGCACTGATTAAGTACATACTTGCTACAGGGACTGTACCAGGCACTAGAGATTTAAAAAAAAAAAAAAGAGAACCAAAGACTTTGTTAGGGCAGAATGTTATATGTATTTATACACGTATTTCCAGGTGTAGTCAATATATCAGGTGTTTTGCTCAATTGTGTTTTCTTTGTTGAGGGGTGGGGCTCTACAGGATTGGAAGGTGTAGGAAGACAAAGGCATTTCCATAAATGACAGTTATATACATATGAAAAGTGTTCTGAAAGTCTATTTTTAAATGGGACAGCGCCTGCCCTCAAGAAACTAAAATTCCCCTCGTGCTCTCTAGTTCATGTAGCTGTCATGAATCCCAAGTGAATGAGCGGATGTAAGAAGCACCTTGGCAATCCTAAGGGGTTATAATACAAACGTCAGTCTGCTCTTGCCGTGTCTGCTATTCTTTTCCAGACCAACAGTGTGAACTCTGTCCCATCTGCATCTTTTACTTTTACTCCAAGATGGGCACCTCATTCGTTTAGACTGAAAGGAACATTTTAGGTCATCTCATACTAGCCCAATGTATTATGGGCAGGAAAACTGGGGGCCAAAAGGGGATGTGAGGTATCCAAAGTCACACAAGTTAGGAAGTGGAAAAGGTGTGATTCCAACCATTTCCTCTGTCTTCAGATCCATTTCTCTGTCTACACTGAAAGGCTGCCCAAGTTAGTGATTCATATGGAAAAGTTTGCCTTGAATTACATTTTCCATTATTAGAAACCTAGGAGAATCACAAAACAATAATCACTTGTAAGAGCTTTATAATTACGAAGACTTATATCCTCTGTTGATCTTCTTGAAAACCCTAAGACTTAGGCAATCTAAGTGTTCTAATTTCTCTAAGGTATATGAGGAAACAAGTAGAGAGAGACAACATGTTTTGTCTAAGGTCACCTAGCTAAAAGTCCCAGAACCATGACTCCAGAAATAGCGGAAACAGTTACCAATTAGGAATCTGAGGTGCTGGGCTTAAATCTTTTCCCTTCTCCTTACTCCCTGGGGGATGTTGGGAAAGGTCTTTGGGCCTCTCTATCCTACTCCATAAAATGAAGGAGTTGAGTAGATGACCTCAAAAAATTGTTCCACCCCTGGAACAATGATTTTTTTTGACCCAGACCCAGAATCTGCATCATCAAAGTCTAATGTTTTTATTTTTATTTTTATTCTTTTTCTTATAGCATTTTCCACTCCACTTTTGGAAAGGCTGTGTATCAAAACACTCAGTTGGCCATGTTTTAGGGTAGAAAATATTTTAAAATAAACACATTTTCAAGTTTTCAAAATTATATATATATATATATATATATATATATTTAAACAAAGACCTCACCTGTCAATCCCACTTCATTTGCAATTGAAATAAAATTGCAAAGAGTTTGTGAACTCCTACCTGGCTCCCCTGTCCTTTCTGGTGTTTGCACCTACCACCTCATCATTATACAGCATAAGAAAATGCAGGAAGAACAAAGAGGGGTTTTTAGTTGGGCTCACATTTTCATTTTGATTAACAATTTTCTCTCTCCTGTAATTTTCAGGTGTTATTTGGAAGATGGAGCTTCAAAGGGTGCCTGGCTGAACCGGTCAAGTATTATTTTTGCGGGAGGTGATAAGTGGTCGGTGGATCCTCGAGTTTCAATTTCCACATTAAATAAAAGGGACTACAGCCTCCAGATACAGAATGTCGATGTGACAGATGATGGGCCGTACACGTGTTCTGTGCAGACTCAACACACCCCTCGAACCATGCAGGTGCATTTAACGGTACAAGGTAAGGGCACGTTTCCATCCACTTGCCTGGGTTGCTAACAGCCATTCTTTGTAAGGATTGATATTTGGAGACTGAAATACTTAGAAGTCATGTTGTCATTGTGTTCGTATATTTGTATCATAATTTCCTTTAGTGATAATAAGGATTATAGACACTTACATGACCAAACATCAAGACAAGAGTAAATATGTCGAGACTCAAAGATAATACTTTTTCTATGAGCTTAATCCTCCTTTTCTACCTCTGAGTCACTCATTCCATAAATCTTTGAGGACTCAGGATGGATGCACTCAAATATTGGCATTTATTAGAATGTTTTCCACAGTTCTATAAAAGTGAGAAGTAAAGAGTTTTCTCCTAGAGTTTTGATTCAATCTCTAGTGATTACTGACTCCCATTTATCTTAGTTTATCTAAAGTCTTAGTTTATTTAAACCATGAGGTATATAAGCAGAAAGAAAGAACAACCAGTAATGGGGGAAGGATAAACTGTAACCAATGAACTCCTTATAATCTTGCAGGCTTCACTTGTACCCAGATAATGACAAGATAACTAGATGAAGCCCCCAGCCCCATGGTGGGTGGGTGTCTTATGGAGAATTTGCGGCATAGCCTAGAAATGTTGCATCTCAGGATGTGAAGGCACAGATGGGTCATGAACTACATTGTGAGGAAGAAGATGACATTGATTATTAGGTCATACATAAATCAAAGTACGGTCATTGATGGGGGGGATAAAAGCAATATATGGAGCTAAATTATCTGAGTAAAATTTCAAGGAGTCACATATCACATTAATTTCTGATTCTCAAATTTGATCAGGTTCTTCCTTATGCCAGTAGAGTTTCCAGTTTATGAGCACATATATCAAGGTGTAATGTTTTGAGGGAGAATACAAGTACACTGGTAGAAGAATAATTACTCATTTCTAACATTTTACTGTATTGAATTTCAAGATGTGATACTGTCCCTTGAATGAGAAGCATATAGTACTAACACTTACCATATACATTAATTACATAACATAAGGATTTGAGGATGTCCAGCTATGTAATATGTTAAGGGATATGCATTAACCCATGAGATTTCCAAATCCATTTAATCATGAGTCCTTCATTAATTTATTTACTTACCTATTTCCTTAGTGTTTCCATGTTTCTAGTGTTCATATGGTGTTCTATTGAATTCAGATGTTTGTAGCGGGGAAGAACGGTGTAGCTTTGTGAATGTTTCTTCTTTTTTTCATTGTTGTTGAGTTGTTTATAAGTTGTGTCAGACTTTCCATGACCACATTTGGGGTTCTCTTGGAAAAGATACTGGAGTAGTTTGCTACGTCCTTCTTCAGCTCATTTTACAGATGAGGAAACTGAAGCAAACCAATTCAAATGACTTGCCCAGGGTCGCACAGCTCCTAAGTGCCTGAGGCCTGATTTAAACTCATGAAGAGAAGTCTTCTTGATTCTGGGCCCAGCACCCTATTTAATGCCATTTGTTACTGGAGCTGTGGTAAAGCCTCACTACTATGTCACAGACACTCTTTTAGCATGAAGGAGGTAATTGATCTTTGTTCCTCGGTGCAAAATAGGAAAAAAAAGTGATCTTAACGTAATTCCGTAGGATAATGACTGTTCATGTCCTGTAATCAAAACAAAACACTTAAACAATTTAGTTTTCACAACTGACATTATTAATAGAGGGATAATTCCTCTCAATTTGCTAATTACTTTTCCTTCTTAAAGACTTTCTTCTTGAAAGAAGGGTGAGGGGGAAGAGAAAGAAAGAAAGTAGATTGTAAAAGATAGATGGCTGAGTTTGTTGTCAAGGAGCCCGGGGTTCAAATGTGGCCTCCAACATATACTAGCTTTGTGACCACAGACTAGACATTTAAGCTTTTAGTTCCCCAGACAGCAGTCTAAGTATTGAGTTACAGAAGAGCTGTTGATCCACACAAACACACATATGTGAATTCATGCATATATGCATAAATGCATATATATGTGTGTATATATATGTGTGTGTGATATTATATACATAATATAGAGATATACTTGAAGAGTATAAATATGTAAATTCATCAAAGATGATAATTTATCCAGTAATGTTTAATTATATCTATATACTTTAAATACTTTCTACTGTCCCAAACATGATTCATTTCTTTCTCCTAGTTTTTTTCTCTTTTTCCTCTCCCTCTCTTTCTCCTCCCTTAATATTAATATCATATGTAGAAACCAGTTCAGTTAAAAGAACCCACAGCCAAGTTGCCCCAATCTATTTGTCTTCCAAGTATTTTATAATAAGTTTATCATTTTGTTGATTCTGGCTAATTAAGTCAGAAGCAATCAAGGTCTTTCACCACAAGTTGGCACTAGAAATGACATTCATGGGTTTATAGTATTTAGATCTAGAAGAGATCTCAGAGCTAAGTCAATTCAATAAACGTTTACTAAGAGCCCACTGTGTACCAGGTACTAAGCCAGAGTTCAAATCACCAGCATCTTTTTTTTTTTAACTGAAGAAATTGAATGACTTACTCAAGAATAAACTAACAATAAACAAGAAATCCACAATTCCACTCCCATCGTTTGGGCTTAAATCAGTGTTCTTTCTGCTGTAATTTACATTGTCTGACCTTGGAAAGTTCTGATCCGGCCACTTGAAGTTTGTATGGTTAGCTGCAAATATATGGAATTCCATATGTATGTCTTTCAGTTCAAAATTTTAACTTTCAGAAATCTATATTCCTTATGTGTATATAACCTCTTGAAGGAAATATTCCTAGACTATAGAGAATGGACTAATAGAATAATATTTTTCCCTATGAAATATTGGTTGATCAGACCTCAAAGATGTAGATGAGTGTTTTTCTGGTTTTCAAACCCTCTGAATACAGGAGAAGAGGGGAATCGTGAGACCTTTGGAGTCCCCAGCCAGCAGAAGAAAGTCTTATTCTAAAATGGGTAATTAGTCAATGTCCTTAGACTTAGAGATACATCCGAAATATAAGTTGAAATACATCAGCTTAGATAATTTGTGGTTGTTGTTGAGTCCTATACAACTCTCCGTCATTCCACTTGGGGTTTTCTTGGCAAAGATACTGGAGGAGTTTGCCATTTCCTTTCCAGCTCATTTTACAGATAAGAAACTGAGGCAAACAGTGATTAAGTGCTTTGCCTGTGATCACACAAATAGTAAATGTCTCAGGATGGATTTGAGCTCAGGAAGATGAGTCTTCTTGGTTCTGAGACCAGGGCTCTATTCACTGCCCCACCTAGCTGTCAAGATTGGATAATAACGGCTCATTGTAGAAAGATTAGGGAAATCATTCTTTGCATTGAAAGGAAACTGTATAGTTGCTCTTGACATGTACCAAACAGGGGACTTGCATATCCTTTAGAAAATGAGAGGGAAGAAAAATGTCAGACTTTTAAAGTGAATTTTATGAGTCAAATTACGGATTTAATACTTTTACAATGCTTATGAATGTAATTATTTATGAGAAACTGATTGACTTGTGGGCAGTTTTCCAATTATATTAACAAAGTGCAGGGGAAAACACTAATAAGCTAAGCAAACCAGCATTTCAAGTAAATAAATGTCATAGGAAATCAACCCCACTCCAAGCACATGTCAATAGATAAAATAACAAATGTGACGCCATGACTGCATCTATTCTCCTAGTAAATGGGGTAAAATGCTGGAAGCCAGTCTATATTCAAATAGCTTTAATGGGTGGATTGTTAGCTTGATAACTTGTAAAACTTTCGTTCACCAAAATAATGTCTTTTAATTGGAGGAGTAGAGTTTCAAAAATACTAACACTTAATAATTAAGCAACCATGCTATTAATTCCTGGGGTCCAGTTAGCATTGTCTTGATAAACTAAGCCTATGTTGTTTGTTGCAACTCTGTATGCTTGTTTAGAAACTTTTTAAAAATCAAACTTGTATCCCACTTTTTCATCCTCCTTTTTTTTTCTTTCCATTCTCATTCTCATCCCTTCTTCCTTTTATTTTTCTTTTCTCTTCTCTATTCTTCTTCCATTTCCTTTATCTTAAATAATAGGAGGGGAAAAAGAAGTCTTCACAAATGGGTACTGTGCACACTAAGTTTCTTAGAGATATAAATATCCAGAAATATGTCAGCTACATGGGGCAGCTAGGTAGCGCGCTGGATAAAGCACTGGTCCTAGAGTCAGGAGGACCTGAGTTCAAATCTAGGCTCAGACACTTGACACTAGTTGTGTGACCCTAGGCAACTAACAACTCCAATCATCTCACAAAATCAAATAAATAAATAATAGAAACAAAAACGAAAACAAACAAAAAGACATATATGGTAGCTATAGTATAAAAGAAAGAATTCTAGGAAGAAGAGAGTGGGGCAGGGAATTCAACTGACATAAATTGTATCCTCCCTCTGCAACTAAACAGTGTGGCCTTGGGCAACTTGTTTCACATCTTTGCGACTCTGTTTCCTCAGCTGTAAAATGGGCTAGATATCTTTTATTCATGGTCATTAGTTATAAATATTCATTGAATAAAATGCATGATTTCCTAAGATACCAAAGATTTTACTAGAAGAAGAAAAAATGCTAATTCAGCTACAAAATAGATTACATGAAGTACAAGATATCCAGACCCACAAGTATAGGCCTTTTCAATCATCCCTTTGTTTTCCCTCTTTCCTAAAATTGGCAACACAAAGTGTCATGAAATTTGTGAAGTGTCACAATCTGAGTGTTGTTTAGAAAGGGTGGAAATTGAGTAATTGACCCATGTACGAAGTTAATTATGTCATTATCTATAAATACATGGTAATGCTAAATCAAGTCACCTAATTGGCTGTTGTTTCTGGTTCTGTTGTATGATCATTAATACACAAAAGGCTTCCAATTCACTTGTTCAAAAAATGTAGGGGCATGGAGAAATTAAAGAGGGAATTGGAGCCATTCCTTTATAATGCTGTTGGTGCAAGGTTAAACTATTGGGATATTGCGAAGTCCTCTGATGAGACTGCAAGCTCATTAAACAGTGACTTCATGATTCGTGAGTACTGAGTCATGAAATGGTTCAATACAACATGCTACCTTGTGAAGGAGTAAGCTCCCCCCCAGAAGTATTTAGAAAGAGTCTAGATGACCACTCATTGGACACGATGTAGAGACTTCACACCGGCCCAAGTGGCAACTAGAGTCCTTTCCATTTCTGAGAATCCATTAAGATTTGGCAAATGTATACCAAACAAGGTCTAACATACGGCTTTATACCTAGTAGAGAGTTGAGGAAATCTTGGCCAATATTGAATGGATGAATGTTGAGTCAGCATCATCCACATTATTAACACTGTCTGGATGTGAGAGATCACAGACACAGATGAAAGGGACTTTAAAGCCCATCCAGTCTAACCTTGAATTTTATAGATGAATGAATGAATGAAGCACTTTTGTTTTTTGGTTTTTTTTTTTCATATTTATAGCTCACTGTAGGTTTGTTTTTGTTTTTGCACACAAAATTATAAATCTATTATATACAACTTGCCTTTCCTTTCAAATATATAATAAAGTTACCATATAACTTTCTTTTTTTTTGTCCCTCCCTCACCCCTCCACCCTACAGATGGCTACCATTAGACACAAATATACATATACATATATGTATATATAAATATATATATATATGAGTGTGTGTATATACATCTACATATACACACATGTACACATATCTTCATACTATATATACTTCTGTTTATCATTTCTTTTTTCTGGATGCAGATAGCATCTTCCTTCGTAGGTCCTTTGTAGTTAATTTGGGTATTTATGACAGTCAAAATGACTTGGTCACTCAAGGTTGTTCTTAAAACAATATTGCTGTTACAATGTACAACATTCTCTTGGTTCTACTCATTTTGTTCTTCATTATTTTGTGTAGTCCTTCCATGTTTTTTTTTCCTGTTAATGGATCATTTACTAAGCACTTAATATTTGCAAAACATTGGGAATAAGAATAACAAAATAAGACCTCCTGAGCTCTCAAAGAGCTCTCTTTCTAATGGAAGAGACCACACCTATAGATAGTTACAGCTGAAATCAGATAGAAAGCTCCCTTGACAATGGCTCTTCCTTAATGTTATTTCCACTGATATAAGGATACCAGTTACAAGGTTGAACCATTTGAAGGTGCCAAGGACTTGAGTACTGAGACCTTTCTCCTGTGAATATTCAGGTGCTTTGGCTAAGGGACCCATAGAAGCAGTGGCCAAGTTGTAGCTTCACAAGGGTTGCTTCCTGGGACGGAAACTGAGGGAACTGGGCTAAAAGCATTGCTTTTCCCAAGTCTCTTAGGTTCAGGGTCCTGGGCTGTCTCTGTCAGGGTCTAAGCAGAGAAGGTGGGTCAAGGTGGTGGTGCGAGTGGTCTGACTTACTTGCTTGCCCCATGCTGCCTCCTGCCTCTTTCTCAGGGGGGGCTTGCTGCTTCAACCAGGTTGGCTCTGAATTTGCTGTGAGTGATGGTTGGCAGTTGGTGGGAATAACTGGTCTTTTCTCCATAGAAGCGCTTTACTTTATGTTGGCTGTCAAAGACTGGCTGGAAGCAGGACAGCTGGTCTTAGGGGGTGCTGCCACTCAAGGCTCTAGTGTTCACCTGCCTGTCGGTAACAGTTGGCCATTAATAGTTGCTGGTGTTGTTGAGGAAGGTAGCCAGACCCCTTCTCCACAATGATATCTTCAGATGAGGACCTAAAGATCTGAGATGTAAATAGCAGACTTACTGAGGTCAAATTCATTCCTTGCTCCTCTAGGACACATTGCATCATATGTCACTATAATGTAGAATAGGATAGAACTGACATCTGGATCTATGGGACTGAATCATAGGACTGGATCTATGATAGAATGAAAAGGCTCTGAAACAAAACTTTAATCTATCTAGTTTTGGAAATAGAGAGCAGCTCTGTAGAATCACCATTACTGTGTGTACAAGCAAAGCTGAGCCCACCCAAAGAAAGAGGTTTAAATAACACCTATACCTGTAATTCCAGATCTCTTAGTTTATCTGAAGTTGAGCAGGTTAGAGATGTTTACTTAGTTTTTAGCAAGCAGTTTTCTTTAAAAATGATAGTAACTGACTTACTCCAAGGGTGACTCTGGGTGAGTTGCTTCACGTCAATATGACTCAGTTTTTTTTATCAGTAAAATGAGGACATTAGAACAGACAGGCTCTAACATCACTTAAAATGATGATAACTAATAATCAGTAGCATTAATGTAGCACTTTAAGGTTTGCAAAGCATTTTACATATGTTTTCCCATTTGGCCCCCACAAATGCTGTGAGGGAAGTGATATCATTATCCCCATTTGACAGATGATAAATTTCTGATAGACCAAAGTTAAGTGACTTGCCCAGGGTCACACAACTAGTAAGTACCTGAGACTGGATTTGGCCTTAAGTCTATCCTGACATCAGGACTAACACTTTATACATTGGGCCATTTAGCTGCCTGTAGAAACATGTTCATAATCACATGGTAGGTAACTGTCAGAAGTAATCTTTGGACCAATTCCCAGTTTGGCACACTACCTACTACACAACTCTGAATGGATACAAATATGTCACATAGGGAGGTCAACACCATAAATACATGCCTAGATTAGCTGATCAAATAATCCTGTCACAGGCATGGAGGGTCCCAGACAGGTGGATCTGATCATGACAGGACTTCAGGAAATCTCTAGATAGTGAGTTTATATTTTAATAAAATGATGCCTGGAAGGAGAGGACCACTAGAATGCTCAACTGAAGGGTGAGAGACACGAGAAACTCAAGGCATGGATTTCCAGAGATGAAGATGGGACCCAGAAAGGATGTCACTTACCCCATAATTATTCCTAAGTCTTTAGTGGTGGGATACATGTGCATTTACTGCTGGGTAATATAAAGCATCCTGTCTTAGAACCGAAGAATGCCCAGCATCTCCTGGGAAACCTGAGAAAGGGAAGACATTAGTTTTCTTAAATCCTACAATGAACCTAGGTGAAAGAATCCAAGGTAGAAAGTCTAAATGAGTAGAGAAAAGGAACAATTTCAGAAAGCAGTAATGAAAGACAAAAAAAGAAAAACCACAAATCAGTTAGGAAATTAGTCCCCTACTTTGTTTTTATTTGTTTGTGTTTTGTTTTGTTTTGTTTCCTTTTGTTTGGAGAAGTTGAGAACTGTGATTTCTCTACAAATTTTTGCTAAATAAATCATCAGAGAATCCTAGACGTGCACCTGGAAGGAAGGTGCCTCTGAAGTCATGGAGCCCCCTCCCCCCCTGCCATTTTCCATATGAGGAGCTGGAGGATCTGAGATTCAAAGTAACTTGCCAAAGGTCACAGATATAGTAAGTGAAGATGGAGCATTTAAATTGCAGTCCTCTGATGTCAGATCCAGCAATCCGTACCATGGACCAAACTTGGAAAGTCTCTTGAAATGATTTTGTTCTCATGAATTTCTGCCCATCTTCTGTAATCTATTGTCTTGAAGAAGCAGCTGATGCACTGAGAGGTGAGATAGCTTGTCCAGGGTCGCAGAGAATCTACACCAGAGGAAAATCTTGAACCCGTATCAGCCTGATTCCAAGGGCAGCCCTCTCTCCACTCTGTCATCCTGCATCTTCAGGATGGAAAAATGAAAGTGAACTAGACTAAAACGGCCCAAGTGCCACGTAGTGATGACATCAGGGAGCCGGGTAAGCAGATCCATTTTTACTTGGGACATGACTGACATGTTTTCTCAGTATATATGTACTAGAGAATATGATTTGGCCTCTACATGATCAAACCCATGCTGCAGAACTAGATTATGAAATGGTTTTAGTAATTTTGCCTAATTTCTATTTTAAGCCCAGTGGAGTAAATGCACATAATGGTGCCTCTACCATGGAAGTCAAAGAGCCCATGATATGTAATCATGCTCTATAATATCCCAACAATGGGATTTCCTTGTTAAGTATATTCCCTGAACACCGGGATGCCCTGAGTATTATCATTCTATTAGGTATCATAGCTTACTTCCCACCCCACCCACTCTCCAGGGGCATTTGCTTACATGAATGGATAAAGAGTTAAATCAGCAGAATATACATATTTGTTAGGATAGTATATCTGAAGAGATTATAATTTGGGAGGTGAGGTTGGAGGAAAGGAAAAACAAAACAATGGAGATCCTGGAGAATGGAGGGAGCTCTTACTGAGGCCTGTCTTCCTCATTGCTGAGAGATAGGGGAAGACGTGGGGGAAATAATGGTGTCCGCTAGCAGATGGTGGTAGTGTACGAGATGTTGGAGTTTAATCATGTTTGTTCTTCCCCTCACTAAGCCTTGATGGGAGGTGACAAGGAAGGCTAATAATGGCTCTGATGCCAAGACAAAAAGTATCAGACAAATGGATTAAAAACAACCACACCCCTTCTTAAGAGGCAAGTGGTCAAACCGTGAGATAAATGACTTCTCTAAAAAATAGCAAAATAGATAGAATATTGGACTTGGAGTCAGGAAGTCCTGAGTTCAAATTGAACCTTTGACACTTACTAGCTATGCAACAACCCCTGGACAAGTCAATTAACTTGTGTTTGTCTCAGTTTCCTCAACTGTAAAATGAAGATAATGATAGCATCTGAGTCCCAGTGTTTTTGTGAGAATCAAATGCACAGATCCTGGCATATAGTAGGAATTTAAGAGATGCTTGTCTCCTTTCTTCCATATGAAAAGTGCCCTAAATCACTAATAATAAGAGAAATTCAAATCAAAACAAACTTGAGATTTCCCCTCAGCCAATAAATTGGCAAAGATGAGAAAAAGATGGGAAAAGTCAATGTTGAAGGGATTATGGAAAGATAAGAACATTAATGCACTGTGAATTGCTACAACCATTCTGGAAAAGGATTTTGAATTATCCAAATAAAATATCCAGAATGTCTATTTCGTTTGACACAGAGATTCTACTTTTAGTCATACACACCAAGGTGAATACCGACAGAAAGAAAGGTTCTATGTAAATAAAATAATTTATAGCAATATATTCTATGAAAGCAAAGAAATGGAAACAGTGCAGATGGATATAGAGAAACAGGAAATGTATACGAATGCCAAGTAAACCAAGCAAAAGCCAGATAACAAGATAAACAATGACTCACCTAATCTTTTCAGTCTTATCTGACTCTTTGTACTTCTATTTGGGGTTTTCTTGGCAAAGATACTGGAGTAGTTTGCCCGTTCCTTCTCTGGTTAATTTTTTAGATGAGGAAACTGAGGCACATGAGGTGAAGTGACTTGCCCAGGGTCACACAGCTAGTGTCTGAAGCCGGATTTGAACTCCTGAAGACATCTCCCTGACTCAGGGCCTGGTGTCACCTACAATATTTACAGCAACGCAAAAGAAAAGAATAACCATCAGAAAACAATCAAAACTGGAAGCTGAAGTTATAATGACCAAACCTAGAGAAGATTTCTCTTCCACGTCATTGGCTGAAGTAGGGACTCCTGGGTGTGGACAATAGCAAACGTTAGTTGTTTGTTTGTTTGTTTTTCCAATGAATTTGTTGGTGTTGCTGATTTTTTTTCTTGCTCATTAAAAAAATAAGTCTTCATTACAAAGGAAAGTCTTCTGGGAAGGGGGGAGGAACGAGAGTTATGGAGGGAAAAATAGATGAGGTATAAATAAAAGATAGCAATAAAATCAAAACACCAAGACTAAACACAACTACGTGAATGGGTTCTCATTTCTCTGGAAGGTTAGTGATGTAGGATGGGCAGAAATAAATGAAGTCCACCTTTCTGCTGAGGGTTCTACAGGGAAAAGTGATTGTCTTCCCATTGCCTCTATCCTGCTTGGTGACTTCCATCTGGACAAATCTGGCCTATTAAAGGAACTTCCATGTAAAGAATCTTTTGAGTCATGTGACTCTAGAATGTGGAGGGAAACAATGCTTTGGAATTAAAATCATTTCCTCTAAGCAGGGAATGAATGATGCTGCAAGAATCCCTTAATTTCAATCACTACTGATCCACTTAGGGTTTTGTTGTTTTTGTTTTTTGTTTTTTGTTTTTTGTTTTTTCCTTTTGGCAGGAGAATAAACAATTGTGTATAGTGGGGCAGTGTTGATTAACATCAATTAGGCACGATTTTATTATCCCGTTTCAATTTTAGGGAGTGAATAGCCCTAGAAAGCTTGGGAGAAAGGAGAAATATCCCAAAGGGGGAAAAATAAACTGTGTGTTCTCACACTGAGACAATGTTTCTGGCTACACAATTTAAATCACAGTTGACAAGTAGTTACTGAATAACTCTACCTTTTTTCAGGGCTTTTGCTAGACATGAATAGGCAGGTAGGTAGGTAGATAGATAGATAGATGGATAGATAGATAGACAGATGGGTAGATAGATAGACCGATAGAAGTAAGTAGATAGATAAATAACTTTCTCAAGTCATCACACAGCTAGCAAATGTCAGAGGTGGGATTTGAAAACAGGTTTTTTTCTGACTCTTCAGTTCCTTTGAGCTTTGTTATTTATGATCTCTATTGACCACACGCAAAGTTCCACATCTGGCCGGCATCAATATGTTGAGCACCAATCCTATGTGATTATCAACAGTCTTTTGGACATCAATGCACATACCTTTCCCTAGTATCTCAAAATCATTGTGACCAAAACAGAGTTCAGTAACCCTTCCCCCTCCAAATATCTAGAGGTAAATAGGCAAAGGGAGGGAAAAGGAGAAGGAAACAGGGAAGGGGGAAAGAGAGATAGAGACAGAGAGAGACAGAGAAAAACAGAAAAAAAAAAGGCAGAGAGTACTATTCTTATAGAAATAGCAAGATAAATACATAAATAAATATATGTATACAACACATATGTTGAGTGAAGGGGTCTTATCTTTTTCATACTGGAATCACTGGGATGGCAACTATCAGAAGAAAAACTGGAACCCAGAATTTTCCTGCTCTCAGTCCGGGACTATGCACTTTACTCTCGATTTACATTCAACAACTTTGTAATAATCTCTTGCCCTCAGACTTAGATATATCTCTGTCCCTCTAGGTAATATATGTACCCATTCATCTGTATTCAGAGAGATCTGGGATTTCTTTAGTTCAGGAGTTCCACCGATGGCAAGCCACCCACGTCCTCCCATTCTGTGCAATTGTCATCCGTATCTTCCCCAAAGCAGATATGGACGTGGGCGTAGGACATTCACAGTGAGTGGTCTAGATCATTGCCAGGTTAAATGACTTGCTCATAGTCAATCAATGCATATCAGCCAGTCAGTGAAAAAGCATTTCTTAAGCACTTACTAGGTGCCAGGCACTGTGCTGGGAGCACAAATCACAGCAGAAAGACAGACTCCGCCCTCAAAGAGCCCACATTCCAATTGGCAAAGACAATGCTTAAAAGGAAGCTAAAGTGGAGGGAAGGGTCAGAGGCGTCTTTGGCTTGGGGATCCTCCATAAATTGGGTGTTTTGGGAGAAACTCACCAGTCAAAAGGTGAGGTCTCAGGGCTAGAGAGGACTTCCCAAGTGAGAAGTCATTGAAAGTGGATGAGCTTCCGAGGTGGAGAGGTTTCTATGACCTAGTAGAGAAAGCCCTATGGAAGTGAGTCAGATGCAGCCTGGAGGCAGGTCCTGAGCTGTGTCTTCCTGTTATGGAGGCTGACTTTCCATTTTCTGCTCTGTACCTCCGCTAAGGCCAAAAGTTACAGAGAAGGTACAAATCTGGGTTGGTGGAAGAATTTTCTCACCAAGAGCTCCATTTTAAGGATGAAATCACAACCTAGCTTATGCCCAGGTGGCAGCTAGGGACTGCCATAGTGCACCAGGCATGGGGACGGGAGACAAGAAAACTCATTTCCTTGAGTTCAAATCTGGCCTTAGACACTTTTTCCATTGTGTGACCCTGGGCAAATAGCTTAACCCTGTTTGCCTCAATTTCTTCATCTATAAAATGAACTAGAGAATGAAATGGCAAACCACCTCAGTATCTTGGCTAAGAAAAGCCGAATGAGGTCACTAAGAGTCAGGCATGATTGAAAAATGACCAAACGATAACAAAATCCCATCTCAACATGTATGTAAAAATAAAAGAAGTGATAGAGAGAAAAACTGAGAGAGAGACAGAAGTAGATAGAAAGGAAGGAAGAAAAGAAAGAAAGAAAGAAAGAAAGAAAGAAAGAAAGAAAGAAAGAGAGAGACAGAGAGAGAGAGAGAGAGAAAGAAAGAAAGAAAGAAAGAAAGAAAGAAAGAAAGAAAGAAAGGAAGAAAGAAAGAAAGAAAGAAAGGAAGAAAGGAAGAAAGAAAGAAAGAAAGAAAAAGAAAGAAAGAAAGAAAGAAAGAAAGAAAGAAAGAAAGAAAGAAAGAAAGAAAGAAAGAAAGAAAGAAAGAAAAAGAAAGTATACAGCCATTTCAAGGTAATAGACTGATCACTTTTGGACTCTGATGACACCTACTCCTGAAAAGGGAGTAGAATGAAGTGGCTAAAGTGCCAGGTTTGGGTCAGGAAGATGTGAGTTTAAATCCCCATATGGTCATACGTAAAATGTGTTTCAAGTCTTAAAGCACTACTGTAAATGGAGTTGTATAGCCCTTGGAAAATCACTTAACCTTTCTGTGCTCAGCAAACTCTCTAGGACTGGTGGACTGTTAATAAACTAGTTGAGATGAGCTTTGGTGCCTGGAATCAATCATTCAATCAGTCAATACAGATTAAGCACCTGTGATGTAGGAGGCACTGTGATGACTTCTGGGGATACAAAAAGAGGCCAAAGACAGTTCTCAAGGAGCTTACAATCTATTGGGGGAAACAACATTCAAACAAATACATGCAAAGCACACTATAT
>NW_020954582.1:6747802-6828620 GCF_900497805.2 Vombatus ursinus
TGGAGAAGAGAAGACAGAATATTCCAGACATAGGGGACAGCCAGAGAAATTGCCCAGAGCCAAAAAAATAAATAAATAAACAGCAAGGAAGGACCTAAAAAATAAGTTTTAACATATTTAAAAAAAATTAAAAAGAAACAATAATTTAAAAGAAAGAAAGAAAAGGCCTGGAGCCAAGAGTTGGAATGTCTTCTGGAACAGCCAGGATGCCGGTGTCACATAGTTGAAGAGCACGCATTGAGAGTAGGGTATAATAAGAAAGAAAAGTTCAGAGGGGGCAAGTTATGAAGAGCTTTGAACATTGCACTCATCCCAAGTGATTCATTTCCTTACATAGCAAAAGCAAACAATTCACAAAGATTCTCAGAGCCCAGGTCATCTTTACATCTTTTAAAAAGCATAATGGGGAAAAAAATTTTTCCCATTTAGAGTATTTTTTAATTTAAAAAAAACAGGAAAAAATAAATTTGTGTGTGGTTTGAACTCAATCTGATGGCAAAGAATGCCATCACAATGGAAATATTAGTAAGATTTTTAAGAAGACTTGTAGGAAGTTCTCAGTGTATACACTTAGGATCAGTCTACATTGACCAATGAGCAATGAGATAGGCAAGAAAGAAGAAAAAATTCCAAAGTTCTGAATATAGCCACTAATGTGCTTTGGAGGCCTGCGGGTTTTTAATCAATCAATAAAATTGATCGAGCCTGCTATGGACTAGGCATAGCATCAGACAGTATGGCTAAAGACAAAAATAAACAGTTCCTGACTTCAAGGAACTCACATTTTAATGGAGTGGAGAATATATCACATACGCATATTCCTAGATATCAAAGATATACAAAGATAACACAAAAGTGTTACCAATATGAGTTCATTAAAAATCATTCCTACTAAGTAGATGGGGTGGGGGGGGGGTGAGTTACAGGAAGTCACTAGTTTCCAAATATTCATCTCCTTAACAATTTTACCCATAACATGGAGCCCGAGGAAACTGCCTTTCTGAGCAGCTGCTACCTGCTGGGGACATGCTATTTCTCCCTTGATTCAGGAGCAGAAGAGCTGAGACTCAAGGTGCAAGGTGCCAAGAACAAACAGAACACAGGAGTCACATGCTGAGATTCCCGCTGGAGGCTCGTGGTCACTACGTCTGCTTCTGGGTTGCTGCTTGCCATCGGTTTTAGGGCAGGAGGGAATCTCTTCTGTGTCTCTGCTAACAATAGCAGCACCACAGGGACACAGGAGGCTCTCCACTCAGAGGCTGCCTGATGCACCATCTGGTTACATTTTCACAAGCCCCCGGGTGCATCTGCACATACCAGGGCTTAGCTCCATCACTTGGCTGAATATCTGCCTTCATGGAACAACGCAGCAGAAGTGCTGAGAGGCAGAATCAAACCTAGTGATGCGCCTAGACTTTCATTACTGATATTTCCCAATGCCTTGCCACTTCAGAGCCACCTTGGCCAATGTTTCTGCTAGTACCAAAGCAAAAAAAAAAAGAAAAAGAAAAAGAAAAGCCATTGGGAGGTTTAATAAAGGAGTGACTAAATGCATAAGTAACATGGCAGCTTATTGGCCCAATGGATAGAGGGCTGTACCTAGAGTCAAGAAGGCCAAAGTGCAAATCCTCCCTCATTGCTAGCTTTCTCAACTGCATCAGTAAAATGGGGGTGATAATTGTACCTAACTCACAGAGTTTTGTGAGAATCAAATGAAATAACATCATGTAAAAGAACTGAAGAGTTTTATAAAGGCTCACTGTCATTATGATTGTGATTGTGATTGTTAGTAATGGTATAAGAAACCTCTTCTGTGTTATGCCCCTGGGTGAAAGGACCCTCCACAAATTCAGCTTGCAATTTGTCTCTAATTCAGTGGATGACTGAATTAGAGCTTCCAGAGGCTCAGAGAGATAGCAAGTTGCTGTGACTTACATTGATTGAGGCAGTATCCATAGGGATAGTTGGCATAATGGATTGAATGTTGGACTTGAAGTCAGTAAAACCCGGGTTCAAATCTGGCCTCAGACACTTATTAGCTGTGTAGCCCTTGACAAGACATTTAATATCTGCCTTAGTTTCCTCATCCTAAAATAGGGTCTAGATTCACTCGAAGATCCCTCCCCTCTCTAGATCCTGAGATCCCTTGATCAGGAATAATAATGATATAATCATATGATCAGGGCAGCTTGGGGGCACGGTAGCTATAGTATTGGGCCTAAAATCAGGAAGACTCGTCTTCCTGACTTCATATTGTTGTTCATCCTTCATTCTCGAAGAAGGCCAACAAAGTCACATCCTCAGACATGTATTAGCTGTGTGACCTTGGGCAGGTCACTTAACCCCATTTGCCTCAGTTTCCTCATCTATAAAATGAACTGGAGAAGGAAATGGCAAACCACTCCAGTACCTCTGCCAAGAAAACCCCAAATGGGCTCATGAAGAGTTGAATGTGACTGGAAAAAAAAACAAAAACAAAACTAAACAACAAGAATGTCATAACATCTCCACCAAAGATAATAACACACCATCCTTTACCAGCCCACATCTTACAAAGCACCTTCCTCGCTGCCCTGGGAGAAACTGTGGCTACAGGTCAGCACTGGCTTTCTTATCAATCATCCTCCACATGTCAAGGCCTGGAGAGAGAAAGTGATTTAGTGCTAGCTGAGGTATGTCCCATTTAAGGCCTGAATGATGATAACGAAAAACAGATTAAACTGAGCCCAATATTAAGCAGGGTTACCCGGGTGGGACACAGACAACCAGTTTAACGTCATTAATACAGAGCTAATCAATGCATGAAGGCTAAGATTAATTTTGAGTTCAGGATGACTGTTATCAGGGCCTTTTCCAGAACATTCTGGCCCTGCCGTGCACATGGGTGGATTGATCCAAATGCATTCTTGTAAATAATCACCATTTCCAAAGAGTGGCTAAGTCAGGGATAGCCCCTTTTATCTCTCCTTTTGAATTAGGTGATAATTCAGTAAAACTAAGAAAGAGATGATTATTTTACAACCAAGAAGATACTGATCTGGCCAAGCTATGTGTTCTTAAAGGATTTTATTGTGACTGTTGTTATAGGGACTAATTCTGTATGAAATATACGGTGGCCCTTTAAGCCCAGAGTAAGGACACAGAGTCGTATTAATTGGAATATTCAGTATGTTATTAAAATGCATTATTAACTTGAATGTAGAGGGAGAAAAAGGGGCCTTTTTTCCTCTTTCTTTCCTCAAATTCAAAGTTTATTTGTGATAGAGACATGTTCTCTAGGGAACTGTTTGGGCCTCCTTGTCCCTTGTGGAGGTAATGATTTTAAGTAATAATGATTATCCATTTACATTATCAGTAGAACAGATTTTATTAGTGTCCACAAATAAGGAACTGAATGATGAATGTTAAAATGAATTATACTTATGATACATAGAAATGGAACCTCAAATTCACTAGCCTAATTATTGGAAGGTAAGAGAAATTAGAAAACGGTCTAAAAGTATGCGTAATTACTAAGAGCTGGCATTTGTATGAGCCTGAGGCATCACTTTATTAGCTTTTGATGCAATTATCATTAACATTTTCAGTGGCATGTCTAATGAACACTGATGTTGAAGCTATAGAATCCCAGAATCGGAGAATCTCAAGAGTTGGAAAAGACCTGGGTGGCTTCGATCTAGTCCAGCTTGTACCTCCACAAGAGCCAGCAAGAGGCCATTGGGCATTAGCTTGAAGACAACTATTGGGCAAGATTCCCTAGAGCCAGCCCCTTCCACTTGAGCTTAACATGAATCATGATCATTTCCCCAACATTAAGACATAACCTTTAAAATGGAAAAATAAGGAGATCTCTTCTGGAAGAGATCTCTTCTGTTATTCTCTCTGCTACAGGTTACATGCACACAAAGAATTAAGGCGGAGTCTGCTAGTCAGTCAACAATCCTTTTATTCAATGCCTTTTATGTGTCAGATGCTGTGCAAAGTGCTTACTTAATTGGCTAGCCCGTGTGCTCACAAGTGTGAATGTTATTCTATTCAACAAATATTTATCCAGTGTTTTCTTTATGGTCGGCACTGTTTTAGGGTCTCTGGGGAGCCAGAGAACAAAACACCAATTTATGCCCTCAAGAGACTTAGTGAGGGGACAACATATAACACAGATGTTACTGCTTGTCCTTTATTTTCCAAGAGGCCCAATGACATCATGGGGTGATGTTTTGACTTGCGTGTGAATTGGATTTAAGTGAGGTTGTTACACAAAGTCATCAACCTTACTCTCTCTTCCCGAATCATCAGAGTCCAGTGGCAAGACAAAAGTCAAGACGACTGATGATGGCTCAGGATAAGGTGGATGACCTTAGCGTCTGCAATGTCTGACCAAACTCTAAGTGCTTCACAACACCTGCTTCATTTGCCTTCATGGCCACTGGAACAAATCGTTCTCACCACCCCGTTCTCTGAGGGAAGTCTTCACGTGCTTGGAGCAGATGGGTCTGGGGTTCCTTGGTTACCATCAGCCTGGTTTGCTGAGACGGTTTTGCTGGGGTGTGGCCACTGCACATGCTGCAGAGGGTTGGATGAAAGGTAGACACTGAAGGTGAATGACTAGCCCTGAAAAGGGCTCAGCAAGCCCTCACACTAGAAGTGCTAGTCCTCCCTAAACACCTCAAACATCCCATAACACGGAGAAGTTAATAGGAAATGTTTGTAAAGCACTGAGTTTGCAGAGGAGAGAATACTAAAAAAAAAAGTAGAAAGTTGGGGTTTCAGGAAAAGGATAATGTCGGAGATGGCACCTATGTTTAGCTCTGATTCAAGTTAGGGATCAATCATCTAAGGCAAAGTCAGGAAGGGAGACAATTTCAGGCATGGAGAACAGCTTTTGGAAAAAGATTGGAAGTGAGAGATGGAACCCCAATTCTGGACAACAGCAAGTGGTCCAAGGAGAACTGATGGCTTCCCACAGTGGATATCCAAGCAGTAGGAGCTTCCCCCCTGCCCCCACCACTCGATGGGCTTTCTGATGTCAGTAGTGATGGCTTCTTCCCATCTTGACATAACTCCCAGGCGATCACGCAGCCTGACAGTTATTTTAGCTGACACTTCATTCGCGTGGGCTCTAATCAATAAGCTTTCTTTTCAGACTCTGCCCACTCTGTAGTCTGTGTAAACACTGTGCAGGAGGGAGTGTATTTGAGATGAGGAACTGGGAAAGACTAAAAGAAAAATGGCAGTGGAGACCAGAGGAGAAAGCTGGCGGGACTTGTCTGCATCTGTAGGGTTTCCTCAGGTCACCAGTCCTTAGTAGACTTTTGAAAATGAGAGCTGGTTTTTGTTTTGGTTTGGTTTTTAATGAAATGTTTCCTGGCAAAGAAACAAAAACTTCCCCTTGGGACTTTGGCCCAGATCCCAAGGAGAAATTTTGAAGTTCACTTGAAGTCTTGAAGTCCCCCTCCAGATGGAGGAGAAAGTCCTGGAAAGTGCTAGAAAGTCCTCCTAGAAAAAGTTGTTTGGATAACCGTGAGGAAGTGATGAACACGCAGCCCCTGGCTAGTTCTGTAAGGTGCTGCCGCTGATCTGGACTGGGGGTCTGAAAAGACTTGAGTTCAACTCCTATCTCAAAACTTACTGGAATTGTGATTCTGGGTAAGTCACCTAACCTATCTCAACTGCAATTTCCTCATCTCTAAAATGGGGATAATAAGAGCTCCTCCCTCACAAAATTGTTCTGAGGCTCAAATGAGATAACATGCAGTGTTTGGCAAAACTTAAAGGGCGATACAGGCAGCTTATTAATATTGTTCTTTGCAAGGAAAACAATCCCCTCTGTCTCATCCTTTTCTGGGGACAATTTGGCATCTTTGCATGGTGTGTGTGTGCGTGCATGTGTGCATGTGTGTATGTATATGTATGTGTGTATGTGTATATGTGGTGCCTGCGTGTGTGTGTGTGTGTGTGTGTGTGTGTGTGTTTGTAATGACCTCCAAAGGAAACAGTGCCCCACTTTCCAGGCCTTAGGATAAAATGTGGATTACAGAGAGGTGTTCTGACCTGCTGTTCTCACAGCCTGTTGTCTGCACCAGGAAGATACACTCTTCCTTCCACTGAACAGTGCCCAGGCAGGAGTGAGGCATTCCTTAAAGGAGACCAAACCCATTGCACGACTCGAAAGCCAAGTTTGTTATTGGATCTGGCAAATGCAAAAAGAGGCTGTAACTTAACTTTCGACTGTCAGAGTAATCAAAAAATCAGAATGACCTTACCAGGATCAAAGCAAAGGAAGGAATACCTCAATCAAATCTGTGAATTCAAAACAGCTTTTCTATCTGTGCTGAAATGCTGAAAGATTAAATTAACCACATGGGGAGAGCTGTATATTTCAAAAGCATTATTATATGTTTAAGTGCTGGAAAATATGTCAGGCACTTATCAAATATACATTTATCGTCAAGCCAGTTAAGTATTCTGATTCTCAGTTTCCTCACCTGTGAAATGGGGATCAGAGTACCTATAGTACTACCTCAGGGGAGCAAGGAAGCTCAGTGAGGAGAGCGGTGGGTCTAGAGTAGAGAAAACTTGAGTTCAAATCCAATCTCAGACTTACTAGATGAGTGATCCTGGACAAGTCACTTAATCTCCATCTGTCTCATTTTGCTAGACTGTAAGATAGGGATAGTAATAGCACCTCCTTCCCAGGATTGTTATAAGGATCAAAGGAGATAGTACTTGTAAAGAACAGGCCCTAGAACACAGTAAGTACTTAATGGTTGCTCATTTCCTTCCATCCTTCCTTATTGGGATTATTCTGAAAATTAAATAAGATAATGAGTGTGTGTGTAATATATGTATGTATATATATATATGTATATATATAGATTTCAAATCTTAAAGTGCTATATAAATATGAACTATTATCATTTTTGTTATTTTATTAGATTTATTGTTTTTGTTATTTCTGAATAGATGGGCACTTCAGTATTTTTAATTATTATCAGCTTTGCATCATCTTTTTTAAACATAATAGGAGATATGAAACATTTGTTCTGCACTGCTACAAAACAAATAGTTTCATCAAAAAAAAATGAAGTCCATTAAATAGTTTGTAATTTTTTCATAGTATGTAGAGTAGGATTTCTCCTTTGCAATTATCTAATCTTCTTATTTTGCAGGTAAGAAAAATTAGGAGCAAAACAGATAATTGAATTGCGCAAAGCGACACAGGAAATAGTCAGAATCCAAACCAAGGCCTTTGACTTCAAATTCCCTCATTTTTTCCCCTACATTATACTGTCTTAAATGAGGTTAACCCTTAACCAATCACCATACAATTACATTTAGCATCTAAAATTAATGTCAGAAAAGGATTGGGTCAGTTGAGCAAGTGGGAATGATAACAGAAAGACAGTCCAAGCCTAAGATGTTACCTCTAGTGTGTCAAGATGGTCCTCTGTTCAACATTCATGGGAGAGTAGAAATAAGACTGACCATGATGCAAAGGTATGGATGGGTTACATTCTGTTCCATGACTGGTAGTATCCATATTCATGAGATCCCAGATACATTAAGGAATTAAAATATCTGGATTATCATCAGTATGGTCATATTGATTGAGGACCCAAGATAACAAGTTCCGAATTAGCCCCTGAACCATATGTGGCCTCAGCTTTATAGTATTTTCTTGGGGTTCCTAACATTCTGTTTGTTTGTTTATTTTTTAAAAAATATGTCATGGAGTCCTTTGGCTGTTTGATAAAACCCAAGAACTTCTTCTCAAAAGCATGCTTTTCAGTTTATACCATTCATGGGATTACAAAGGAAACCAAAAAGTAGTGAAATAAATGTGTATATTTTTCCCCATCCAAGTTCACAGACTGCCTGAAATTGATCTACAAATTCCCTGGGGGTCTGTGGACCCCAGGTTAAGAAACTCTGCTCTAATTGTAATAGGGAGTCACAGATGTTAATTGAATTGGACGTGACATGGTCAGAGCTGCACTTTACGAAAATCAATTCTGCAGGTATGTGGAGAGTAGGTTGGCATGGTGAGAAAGTAGAGGCAGAAAAATCAAATAACAAGCTGTTGAATAGTCTAGGTGAGATGTCATAAGGCTGGAACTAAAGTGATACCAATGTGAATGGAGAATAAGAGGCATATCCCAGAAATGTGGTAATGATCCCAACTGCAAGACTTGGCAACTGATTGACTATTGGGGATTACTGAGAGCAAGTAGTTGAGGAGGACACTGAGTCTGGGAATATGGATGACTAGAAGGATTCTGTTGCCCTTGACAGTCATAGGGAAATTCAGAACATGGGTGGATCTGGAGAGAATTAAGGAGTCCTTCTTTGGACATGTTTAGTTTCAGATGTAGATAAGAAATCTAGTTTAAAAATATCTAATTGGTAATTTTGATACCAGACTCAAGCTGAGGCCTGATAAACAGATTTGAAAGGTGACAGAGAGATCATTGAGCTCGTGGGAACTGAGGAGGTTACCAAGTGGGAGTTAGTAGAGAGAGAAAAAAAAAAAAAGACAACCATACCAAAGATTTAAAACATGCCTGTAATTACTGGAAATAACATGAATGATATGATGATCTAACAAATAGACCAAGGAGAAGTAGGCATCCAGGTAGGAGGAGAAGCAAGAGAGAATGGTGCTCTAAAAGCCAAAGAACAGAGCATTTTCAGAGAGGGCGTTCAACAGTGCCAAATGCTGCACAGATAATAGGAAGGGGGAGGATTGAGAAATGGCCATTAGATTGGGTATTTAAGACATGATTGGTTCCTTTAGAGAGAACAACTTTAGTTGAATGATGAAGCTAGTAATCAGATTGCAGAGGGTTCAAAGAGTGAGAGGAGAAGTGGGGACTCTTAGTGTGGATGGTTTTATTAAGGAGTTTGGCTGGGAAAGAGCAGAGACAAAGGATGAGACATAGTTGGGGGTGCTGGGAACTCTCGGGATTTTGAAAAGATACAGTAGACTTGCATATGTTGGTAGGAAGTAGTGAAGGAAGTAGTAGTACAATGGGATGAGAGATGAGGGAAAAGAAACAGAAAGAAAAAGAAGAAGAAGATGATGATGATGATGAAAGAAGGAAAGAAAGAGAGAGAAAGGAGGCTGAGATAGAGATAGAGAGAGAAGAATAAAAAGCAGAAACAGAGAGGCAAAAAGAGGAGAGATGAGAAAGGAGGGAGAGACAGATTGAGACAAAGAGAGAAGAGACATAAAGATGCATAGAGATAGACAGAAAGAGAGACACCAACAGAGATTGTCAGAGGTAGGCAGAGAGACAGAGACCAGTTCAGAGAGAAAGGAAAAGGATGGGTCAATAAGCTGGAGGAAATGGAATTAAGTGAACATATCGAGACTTGACCGTGGTGAGAACCAGAATAAAGGAAGCGATTATGGGGAATGCATTAGATTTTCTCATTAGAGTAGAAGGTGAGGCCCTTGTATGAGGGGGAAAGGAAGGGGAGGGAAGTCTTGTGGGAGGTTTGGGGAGAAAAGATAACATCTGGAACAGTCATTGTTATGAGAGGAAAGAGAATCAATTGAGGGTGAGAAAAAGGATTGCCTTGCCACAGTGAGGATCCAGCTGAGACGAAGTAAATTTGCAGTGAAATCGGTGGGTACGGGTGGTTGGCCTCCTTCAGCTCTGCGAATCAGCAGCACGTGAATTGGCAAGGAGCATATGGGTGGTGGGAGTAATCCAGCATTGACTATCAGCAGGTTATCTGCAGCAGTAGAACAAGGAATCCTGGGATTCAAGTGTAGGGGGATTGTGGAAATGTGCTGATTCATTAGAAGTCAAGATTGGGAAGGAAGAAGAGTGTAGCCACAGCAGGGATGATGACTTGGAAAAATACTGTGGGGTAGAGGGGTTATTCATCATGGTGAGTACGAAAAATACAAATAGGAAAAGTAAGGCATAGGGAGAGGTGGGATTTTAAGTAGTAGTTAGATGAAGGAAGTTCAAAGTTATTGATCATGGAATTGGAGGATTGGTAAGTGATGGCAAGTTGGAGCATATGCCCAACCTAGAAAAGGTGAAATAGGCCAGAGGAGTTGAGTGGATTAAAAAAAAAAAAAACTGGGACAACTGTCTCCTCCTCTCTTCCCTTTTCCCCAGGCCCTAGGACTTCCTCACAGTCAATCTGAGGTCAAGAGAAGACCTACCAAATACTTCCCTATATACACTCTAAATTTATAAGATGACAAGGTGAAAACATTGCCATTGCCTGAGTTAAGAATCAGACTGAAGTATGGAAATGAATCTTTTCTACTGAATGTTGTCTAATGTTTTCAACACATTGCCTATTATTATTGGTAATAGTAAATTATTATTAATAATAATAATAACAATAGTAAAGTACTTTACAAATATTATCTTATTTATTTCTCACAACAACCCTGGGATATAAATGGGTACTCTCAGAGGCAGAAAGTGGTCAAGTGATTTGTTCAGGGTGACATATCTAGTAAGTAGCTGAGACAAGATTTGAACTTAGTACCTGACTCCAGGCCCAGTGTCTATTAACTTTCCACCTAACAATCTCTATGGGCTGAACTTCTCAAAATATCTTCATTTCTTCATTTCTTTTCAGACTCCCTAGAGACAACTCTATTTCTGGTAGATGGTAGGGAGAGGGGTGCACTTTCTAACTTATTCTCCTATCATGAGAACATTAAGGGTGACGAAGTTGATTTTTAGTGATATCATTATCACTGGGAACTTATACCTCCTTTCATTTTTTTAAAAATATTTCACTACCTTTGTGATGTCCCCAAAGAAAATCTTCTTTGTTTCATATCAGACTTAAGGGTTTTTGACTATTTGTGTTTGGTGTGAGTCTGTAACTGAGTTCCTCCTTCTATGAGAAACAGAGGCCTGGCGGCATCACCAGTCCATGCTCCAGGTCATGCTCATGCCTACTGATTCTCCTCTAACAGAGGGATAGCCTTCTTTAGGGACTCAAGCCATGTTGATTTCTTCCTTCTCTGAGTGTCTGTTGTACTTACTGTCTGTATTGAACCTCACAATTTAGCCACAGATTCTATGCTATGTCTGTTTCTCTAATTGTTTCCATTGTTTTATCTGCTCAAGTAGATGGTGAACTCATGAGTCCTCTGGTTTCCCCTATAGATACTAATGGAACGATGGTGACTTGGTAGGTGTTCTGTAAATACTCATTGAGTGATTCATGAGCATCCATCACCAGGATTTCGGGTGGAAATGACTTCCAGAAAGGCAGGTTACACTAATTGAAGTGAGGCAGAGAAGTGGGAGGGTAGGGTCTCAACAGAGCTATCCTGCTGAAATTCTCGCTTATGTCCAGCCCAATTCAATGAAAAAATATGTACTAAGCCCTTATTATTTTGCATCTAATCTGGCTTCCTTGCTGGTCTCCAAAAACAACATTGCATTTTCCATCTCCATATATTCGCATGGACTGTCTGACACTCCTGGAATTCATTCTTCCTTCTCTCCCCCTGCCAACTCTCACCTTTACCTCTTAGAATCCCAAGCTTCACCCTAGGCTCACCTCTTGTGCCACATCTTAAATGAGGCCTTTTCAAATCCCACCAGTTGGAGGAACCCTGTTCTCATGTTAATTTGTGCGCAGGATATACTTAATTATCTACGGACACCTCCATCCCCCCTCACCTCCTTTCATCTGAGCATGAACTCTTTGAGAACATGGATTGTTTTGTATGTTGTCTTTCTCTGCCCAATGCCTGACTCTAGTCAGCACTTCAGTGTTCCTGAATAAAAGCACTTAATATGCCTTGTGAAGGCAGAAATGGAACAAAAATCAGACTTGTGGAAATAATGCTAAAACTGGACATGCAATCCCATTGGCATGAGAACCCCCAGAGGAGGAAATCTCTTCCACCAATACATCATAGCTTTCAGTTTATAATGTTAGGCAGTGGCCTGAGGCACTGAGTGGACTTTCCTAAGGCCACCCAGAAACTATGTGTCAGAAGTACAGCTTAAGGCCTAAGAGTCTGGATTTCAAAGCTGCTTCACTCAATTTGTTGTTGTTATTATTATATTATTAATACAAATAACAAAACTGAGAAGGGAAGGAAGAAGAAAGAGGAGGAGAAATTGGAGGAGGAGGAGGGAGAGAATAGCTGGCATTTATATGGTGCTTTCAGCTTTGCAAAGCTCTTTAGAGATAATATCTCATTTGACCCTCACAACAACCCTAGGAGGCAGCTGTGATTATTATCCTCATTTTACATATGAGAAAACTGAGGCAGATAGAGATTAAGTGATTAGCCCAGGATCAAACAACTAGTCAGTGTTTGAAGCTGGTTTTAAACTCCCAGTCAGACTCCAAATATTACAGCCTCACCCTTTGAGAAACGTCCCTTGTGTTGAATTGAATAGAACTGAATTCTTGGCCAGACTATGTCAAGATGCAAAAGGCAGTGTTTTCTAGAGGAAAGAACCCTTGGGGGCAAACAACCCGGGTTATAATTCCATCTTTTGCTTGACCATCTCACTTATTTGTATAACCTTGAGTGAGTCACAGTCATTAGAATGGAGGCCTCTAGAGGTCATGGGAGATAACCAGTACAAAAAGTATGGAGACCGGAGATGCTGTGTTGTACCCGATGATCGGCAAGGAACCCTGTTAGGAACCCCTGATAGGATAGTAAAATGTAAGACTGGGAAGTTAGAAAGGAGAAAGTTATGGAGAGTTTTAAATGACAGAGAGTTTTATTTTTCATCCTGGAGAAAACAGGGGGCTTATTGAACATGGGGATGACATGATTATGTCTACACCTAGAAAATGACATTTGGTAGGTGAGAGAAAGATAGATCACAATATCACAGTGAGGAGAGATTTGAAGCAGGGAGACCAAGTGGAAAACTCTTAGTCTAAGCAGGTTCAAGCAAGAAGTGACGAGGGTCTGAGTTAGGGTTGTGGGTGAATGGAAAGAAAGTGATATTGAAGAGAAACAGTGTTCAGGTGAATAGAATATACATGGGTTGAGTACAAGTGAGGAGTCAAGGATATCGCTTGGGTGCCTGTGGGGATGGTAATATCCTTGACAGAGGGAAATTTGAAAGAGAGCAGAGTTTGAGGGGGGCAGATAATGTGCTCTGCGGACATGTTGAATTTGAGATGCCTATAGGACATAAAGTCTGAGATATCCAAAAGGTGATATGTGACAGTAGCTCTGAAGAGAGACTGGGCCGGATACATAGAGATGGAGATTCTCCACGTAGAGTTGACAGTTGAACCCAAGAAGGCTAATGAAATAGCATGGAATGAAGAGAAGAGGCTTCCGGTGTGCTGGTGCTGACATGATATGAATGAAGACTCAGCAAAGGGGACTGAGAGGCAGTCGAACAGAGGAAGAGAATCAGGAGGGAGAAAGAAACAAAAATCTGTCAAGGAGAGACGATCCAGGCAATCAACAGTGTCACGTGCTGCGAGAGATGCAGAAGGATTGGGCTTGAGAAAAGGCCATCGATTTGGTGGTTAAAGCAACCCAAGGGCTGACCATTGCTGGGTAGGAACATTAACTGCTCGGTGGATGGCGGGTGTTTTTTCTTCTAACTTCTTTTCTTTCCAGTGATGACAGTCTGACATAGAAGAAATACACATGTGGAGCCATTTTTCTAACTTTGTAATAACAAAAAAAAAACACAAAAAACAAAAAAAAACAAAACACAGAGCCTCCTGTCAAGCCTGGCTGTGTTAAAACACCACTCAGTCCCTCTATTTAGTAGAACAAACAATCTTGTGCCAACCTTTTCCTTTCAGACCCACCATCTACCAGTATGACAATACAAAACCCATTTTAAAAGTGTATTCCAACATGTGGCCTTTATGCTTTGTAATGACGGGACTAATTACAAGCTAAATTGTGAGGGGAAACTTTTGGTGTCAATTAAAGGGGGGAAAAATCTTAATGGCAGCAAGGCAAGACTTTTGTATACGAAATGGCAGTGATTATCAATAGCAAACAAAATAAAGGCCAGCCAAGAAACAAACCTTCCAGTTAGCAGAGTAGCAGGTAGGGACTCACAATGCAATGACTGCAGCCTGAATTTCCAGATTGGAATCATGTGGAAATGGGAAGGAAGATCCCTCCCTCCCCGGATCTTTTAGCAACAAAATGGTTGACGTCCTTTGAAACATAAAAAGAAAGCGAATGTTTTGGCAGAGGCGGTTCTCTGTCCTCGGCACTTCCCTGCACCGACCCCCCCCCCATCTCACCATTATACAACTTTGTGAATGTCATCTTGGGTGCAAGCTGAAGAAAGAGAGACAGTGGAGAGAAGGAGAGAGACAGAAACAGTCAGATGTGGATAGATAGATAGATAGATAGATAGATAGATAGATAGATAGATAGAAGGAAAGAAAGAACATTTATTAAGAGTCTAGTATATGTCAGGCATTGTGCTAAGAAATCTTTTCATCCAGAATAAACTCATCTTATCACACAACAAATGTATACCCCCCAAAAAATTAAGAAAAAAAACATGGAAAATTGGGGAATGCACTAGAAGCTGAGAAGTATGAAGAGCCTCATGCAGGACATGGTATTTGAGCTGAACGCATAAGGAAAGCAAGGGATTCTAAGAGGTATGGGGGAGGAAAGAAGGCATTCTGGACCCAGAAGAATTCAAGTAAAAGTGACCAGGAGGACAAATCAACACTTCTGTTTTGCCTGCAGGGAAGACTAAATATCCACTTACTAACTTCAAGTGGGACACAGAGGAAGAAATTAGGTGAGGGTTGGGTGAGCACCTTAACAATGGTATGAGGGAACTATCTTTCCATGCTGTGATTCAAAGAAGGGATCTGATTCCAGAAAAGTAAATCATGGGGCAGGGGGAAGGAGAGAGAATGTAGAGTCCAGGAGTTGAAGTTCATAAGAAATGGTGTCAAATCTCTCCAGTGACATTTATAGACAAGTTATTTAATCTCCAAGTCTCAGTTTCCTGATCTGTAAAAGGTCAGACTTGTCCTCTCTGGTCATTTGCTGCCCTAAGTCTAAGATTTTCCTTTCTTGTTCCTTATCCAAGATTCTATCTTTCATCACCATACCTCTGCACATCCTCCTCTGCTGATCATGGAATATCTTGAGGGAAAGACAGACCAGTCAAAACACCACCACTACCACCTTGACCATCATTTCCCCTTAGACTATGATGGAGAAAGCCCAGGACCCTGAATCCAAGAACCTTTGGAATAGAAATTCTTCAAGCACAGCATTTTCAACCATCATCCATGCAAGTAGCCCCTGTGGAGATGCCACCTGGCAGATGATTCTGTTGGGGTTACAGACGCAGCTGCTGGAGCCCCAGAAAGAAAAAAATAAATAAAACTTTATTGTCACCAAGTTCTTGGCATTGTCGATGTTTGACATCAGAAATGGATATGATTTCATTGATCGAAATGCTATTAAAGTAGAAGCATCCCCATCTGCTTTGCCACTGTGCCCTAAGGACCTGGCATCTTTCCACCTGCCTAACAGTCGAAACCTTTCACGTGTCCTCTTCCCCTTTGAGCTCCCAGAGAGGAGAAACAGACTTATCCTCCTCTTTGCAATCCCAGTTCTTAGGATGGTGCTTTACTCAGGGTAAGCTCTTAAGAAGTTTTTGTTTTTGTTTTTGTTTTTTTCATTCTTTCAATACATCCCCTCCTCACTTCTATGTCTAAGAATCTCTCCATTTCTTCTAAACTCAGCTCAACCATTGCCTCTGAATTGAAGTTCTTCCTGATTCTTCCAATGCCCAGCTCTTCCCTCCAACTCACCATGTATTTATTTACTTACGGGGCACACTTACACATATACAGGATGTCCCAAAAGTCTTAGTGAAGTTTTAGGTTATTAAAGCTTAAAGCTTAAAACTACACTAAGCCATAGGTGCTATGGTGACCTAAAGAACAGGAGCGCCTTGAGAGCAGGGCCAATTTCTTTTTTGTCTTTGTTTCCCCTTACTTAATCCCTGGCCAAGGGTCTTGTGAGTTCAGAACATGGATGGTGAGCTCCCTCCCCCACTTTTTACTCTTCCACACTTGCTCACCCTCCCCTCCCTTCATACAACACACTCATGGTAACATTTTGAAGGCATGTGTATACTCGAGATAATGAGGAGACCCTCATTATCCTAATGAGGATAAAACAGCCTAAAAGCTGTTTTCTGTGCACAACAGAATAGTCTAAAAATACTGATTCATGGGGAGGAATTGGGCAGTCATTTTTACATTCTTTTTTGGTGCCATAGACAATACAGAGAGTCATCCATTCAGGCTGTGCTGATATCCTGGGACCCTGAGACAAGTGATAATCCTCAACTGATTTATTGCCTCACAGCATGACCCTAAGCAATAACCCTATGGCTCATGAAGCTTTTCTGTAAGATTCAGAAAAGAAAAGAAAAATCATAACACTGACCATGCATGGCTTACTATGAGAATCACTTATACCAGTGCCTTTAGGTCAAAGAGAGTGGAAGGCGGCTTGCTGGGCCACAGGACGGATGAGGCCTGAATCTGGCTGATGTTGAAGCCGAGACAGATCGTGGAGGGAATCAACTTCTCAGCCATGTGGGGAAATGAGCCCTTCCGGGCTCCCAGGGGGCTCTGCCAGCTCTCTGCTTGCCAGGTGGAGAGAAAGATATTCTGAGGGAGAGAGAGCTGCTTCCTAAGCACACCATGAGCTCTGCTGTTGAGAAACAGAAATACTTCTCCATCTTTTCGTATGGTTGAAATTAGAATATCCTTGTTTTCAATTCAGTGTCCCTCACGCTTTGAAGAAAGGGCATTGGTATTACGATCGATTCTGAAAGAGAACTTTAATACCAGGGAGTAACTGTAGTCCTGCGGGGAAAAATATTGTTTATCTAGTGCCCACCAAGGGAGAATAGGTAGTTAGCAGAAGAGGATTTTATTATTTTTTTTCCTCAAGGAAGAAACACTCTGTGGCCATGACATTGACAAGAACCGTGTGAGTGTCCGTAAATGGTCAAAAATCTGCTCTGCCGTCCAGATCATTTCTTAGGCCATTCCTGCCATTGTGAAGAATTCCAAAGACACTGAACAAATAGGAAAAAACTGGGATTGTTAAGGACAGATCGGAAAGGGAGATCCAGTGTGCAAACCACCCCTGCGGAATGCAGCCTTTCTTAACGCTTGTGTTCTCTTCTCTTCCTTCCAACTGGGCAGGGCCTGGAAGTCCATTTCCTCAAGGACAGGAAACCTTCAGCACAAAAACTGGTATGGCCAGTGGAAAAGTGTTAGCTCATATCCAACACGGGTTAATTTATGGAAACCTACCTCGATAAGAGAACACCAGAGAGGAAAGACACATAGCACTCAGTTCAGCTAGCTTCCAACCATTATGCCAAGAACTAGGTTTTTCAGTACTTACCACCGTGCCTGGAACATAGAAGGTACTTCATAAGTACTTATTTGCTTCCTTACTTCATTAATTCTCTTTAGAGGTTTTCCTCAGTAGCTTCATAAAAAGTAAGAAATCAAAGAACTGTTTTCTGATCGTAGTCTGTTATTCCTGTCCTTCAGTTGGACATGGTGCCTTGCCTTTCCTTTGTGCTAAATAAGAATTCTAGATCTGTATCTTGAAGGAACCTTAGGGCTGATCTAGCTCAGAGGTTTGTCCTTAACATTGGGAGTCAGGGACCCCTTAGACCCAAGTTGGTGAAGTCTATGGAGCCCTTCTCAGAGACCTGTTTTTAAATGCATGAAATAAAATGCAGAAGGTTATACAGAGGAAAACAATGATATTGAAATATAGTTATAAAGGTTTTGTTTTTGTTTTTGTTTCTTTGTTGTTAAGTTCTCAGGTTAACAATCCCTGAACTAGTCCATGCTCTTCATTTTATAACGAGTTAAGTTGAGGCTGGGGAAAAAAAAGGGTGAGTTGGCCAAGGTCACCCAGATATTAAAGGATATACTATGGCTTAACATCTAGGTGCTCTGTCTCCAGACCTTCTACCCTTTTCCCTGTACAATTCCTCAATCATACACATTATAATGATTAGTATTAGTTTGAACATTAAAATTGAGGAACTTTTAAAAATAAACTATATTTCTAGAAGTTTATTTTAAAACAAATTAAATGTTCTCTTAAAAAAAGATAAAACAATTGGGGAAGAATTAAAAAATATAGAGGAGGAAGGAAGGAAGGAAAGTAGTACTTCTTGTATTCTGCTATGTGCCAGGCATTGTACTAAACACTTTGCAAATATTCTCTTATTTGATCCTTGAAACAGTGCTGGGAGGTAGGTGCTATTATTCCCCTATTTATAGCTGAAGAAATGGAGACAGAAGGAGATTAAGTGACTTGCCCAGGTTCACATAGCTAGTAAGTGTCTGAGGCTGGATTTGAACTAGGATTTTCTAGGCTCCTGGCTCAGTATCTAGTCACTATGCTCCCTAACTACCTCCATAATACCATAGAAGCTATATGGTCTGACCCTTTTATTTTACAGATGAGGAAACTAAGGCCCACAGAGCTGAAGTGACTTTCTGAAGGTCACTCAGGTATTAAGTGGCAGGATCAGCATTTGAATTCCACTATTCAAAATTCAGTGACCTTTCTATTGGGCTAAGCTTCTCAAAGAAAGAGAGATAGTCTCAGTGAAGTGGAAACAGGGTCCACTCTTGCATCGCCGAGCCTGTCTCTTGATGGCTGGGACACCTTAGGAAGACCACTCCAACCTCTTAGGGTTTCAGGTTCAATTTCAGTTTTCAGTTTCAAGTTTTAACTTGAATGAAAGCCCCTTCCAACTCCAATGATATTCTTATTATGTTATATACACAGATTAAAAGTTAAATGGCAATTAGAATTTTCAACAGGAGCTCAAGGCAAGAAGAGATGTCCCCAAGGATAGGCTTGGATTGACTAATGTAAACCAGAGAGACACAACTGTCCTAAGATACCCTCCTGGCCATCACTTGCCAATGGGTCAACCATTTTTTAAGGTGTTTGTTTATATTGAGGAAAATCAATTACGGAATGGAAATCAGCATCTTCAGGGAGTGTATTGTAATGGGTAGAGGACTAAGCTAGCCGTTAGGAAGATCTGAGCTCAAATACTGCCTCAAACTGTTACTAGATGTGTGACCGAGGAAAAGACACTTATCTTCTCTCAGACTCAGTCTCCCTATCTGTAAAATAGAGATAATAATTGCAGCTACCCCCAAGACAGTTGTAAGGACTAGTTGAGATGATACCTGCAAAGTGCTTTGGGAGCCTGCAATGTCTACATAGAAGTTCAGTCTTCTTGACTCCAGGCCTAGTGTTCTCGCTACTGGCCCATCAACTCTTTCTGGGACCTTGAGTTTCTCCAGTTCTACAGATGCATGCAGACAGATAAGCAAGCTAGTATAAGTCACTAGGACCAAACCTTTGATGTCACATATATGTAGAATTCCCAATAATGGAGTTACCTTTACCCATTCAAGATCTGCAGTCTCTTCAACTTAGAGGCTTAAATGTTAAATAACTTATACAAGGCCACATAGGCAATATTCATCTTGACTCTAACGCTGGCTTCCTATCCACTAACCAGGCTGCCTGGTTGTTAAGTCCATAACAGACAATTTTTCCAGGCTCTCTCTCCTCTGAATTCTAAACAGCTCCAAGGTGGATCAACTGTTGGGAACAGATGTGGCAGGGCCTGATGGCTGTGGAAACTGTCTCATCCTACTCATGTTATCCCATAACATGAGGTAAAGGCATCAAAGTGTAACATGTCATGATATAGCATAAAATGATAGTAACAGTGATAATAATACATAACATTAAATCATGTTACAAAATGTGATGGAATATACTATTTTATTGAATTGTCACACACACATATGCATACATGTGTTATGTGTCTTAAGCTACAGCAAGGTAAATCATCCTTTTGGACAGGAAGCAATTTCTGGTATGATGTTTTCCCAATTTTACATTAAATTTGCTAAAAGTACTTTTGTTCTGCATGAATATAATATGTAATATGCAAATATAATAACAGCTCTGTAACTATCCGTATTTCCCACGGCTTTGTGCTAGCTCCCCTTTTCTCTAATTACCATCGCTTAGTCACTTCATCAGCCCCCATGGATTTAATTACTTTCTTTATGCATATGACTTGCAGATTTATATATCCAGTCCAATTTTTCCCATGAGCAACAGTCTCATATCAGCAATTGGTTATTGGACGTTGCAAACTGGATATTTCCTAGACATCTCAAACTCAACATGTCCAAAGCAGAACTTAGCGTATTTTCTGAAAAACTCACCCCTCTTCTCATAGATACTACCATTCTTCCTGCCTGTGAGGTTCATACCCATTTTGTGATTTTCAATATCTCACTCTCCTTTACCTAGTATTTAAGTCAAGTGCCAAGTTTTGCTGGGTCTATGTCCGCAGCATCTCTCATTGACGGATTCTCTCTATTTACAGAGCTACCTTCTTAGTCAAGTCCCTACTCACAGGTTGCTTATTATAATGGCCTCGTGATTGATCTCCCCTGTCACCCCACTCCAATCTATCCTCCATACTAGTACCAAATAAATTTTCCTAAAGGGCAAGTGTGACCATATCATTCCCCTTCTCAATCAACTGGCATGGTTCTATATTGCCTCAAGGATAAAACAAAACCCTTCCATTTAGCTTTTTAAAGCTCTTCACTATATGGCCTGACCAGATTGGACTTTTTTTTCTTTCTTCGCATTTAACACACCAACTCCCATTGTGTGCCCTGCCTGGCCCTCATTTCTGGAATGCGCTTCTTTCTGATTTCTACCTCATCCAATCTTGTTCTTCCTTCGAGACACAACTCAAGCACTGTCTTCTACAAGAAACCTTTCCTGATTCTCCCCAACTACAAGTTCCTTCCCTCACAAATCACCTGCATTAAGCTAATTGGTATTTCTTCCTATGTGTTCTCTTTATTTACCTTCTGTATATAGTTATGCGCATACTTGGGTCCCCCATTGAAATGCAAGTTACGGGACATTAGGGAAATTCACAGACAACACAAAGGGAGAAAGGAGAGCTAAGACAATGGATGATAGAGTCTTGTTCCAGAAGGATCTTGGCAAGTTAGAACACTGGGCTGAATCTAACAAGATGAAATCAGTAAGGATGAACAAAAAGTCTTGGAATTAAATGCATAAAGTCAACTCAAATCTAAGATAGGTCAAGCATGTCAAGAAAACAGTCATTTAGAAAAGAATCTGGGTGTTTTATGGGACTTCCAGCTCAATAGGAATGAGGAATGTGATGGTACAGTATAAAGTTCTAGTGGGATCCCAGTGAGTATGTTAAGGAAGAGGTGTAGATCTTCCAGAAATGGGGAGGTAAGGGTCCCTTTGTGCTCCACCTTTATCAGACTTTGTTGGAGTACTGGGTTCAGTATTGTACACCGTGGTGGAAGAAGGATAGCTGTAAGGTGGAGATTGTTTAGAGGCCAATGACTGGGGTGATGAAGACCCTTAAGTTCATAACCTGACAATCATGGAACTGGGCATGTTTAGCCTAAAGAAAAAAAGAAAGACAAGGGAGAGGAGGAAATGATCCCTGTCTCTAGGTATTTGAACAGCTATTATGCTAAATATTAGCCTATGTAATAATAGAAGGGATTAGACTTCTTCTCTTTGGCTTCAGAGGGCAGAACCAGGAGTAATGAATGAATGTTTCAAAGATATCCGCAATTCCAACTGTCCAAAAGTGGAACAGGATGTCAAGAGAAGGAATGAGCTGCCCCTCCTTGGAAGGGTTCAAGCAGAAACTAGAAGATCGCTTGTCTATGACGTCCCAATGTCCCAATGGGGATTTCTTTTGTGTACTGCTTGGACTAGAGGCTGGATTGCTGAGCTTCCTTCCCACTCTCAGAGTCTGGAATTTGGCACTGGATGTGCCTGGCACACAGTAGGTACTTATTATGTTCTTGTTGATTGATTGATATAATTAGACCATGGAACTCATAGAATTTGAAGAAACATAATTGAATCTCTTTTCTATTTATAGATTCCATGCATCACTATAATTGATGGTTTTGATTAAACATGTTTAATATTTCTGATGTAATATTTGCTGCCTTTTCCATGGCTAATAAATCTCCCTACCACCTCCTAAATATTAATGTATTGATTCAGTCTTTGCAATGTTTGTGAAGTCTAATTTATTTTCCAAATCTGGCCAGGAGAGACTTGCATTTGGAACTAACAAGATAAATCTTACACAGATTTATTTAAAGTGGAACAAAATAAATATTCAAAGGACTGCTAAAATCACATAACAACCACTTTCCAGTTAAAACTGACAATGCATTACTCTTTTAAATTGCTGGTACTTGAGTGGGATGTCAGCTTCAGTTATAAAATTAACTCGCTGGTGCCAGGCACTGTTATCATCTTGTCCTTACACAGAAGGAAGAGAGGGAGATTTAGGAAATTTCTCCTGGCTTTAGAAGTGGCTTGGTGAGATTAACCAAACAATAGCAAGCAATCATGTTCAGTAAACACAAATCATTTAGAGGGGCTACATTTTATTCTGGGTCATATCCTTGAAGGAATAAATAATTGACCTTTGAAAATTGCACTCCCCCAAAAAAGCTGGTCCTCCCCAAATTCACCTTCCTTGCTCTTTTACCTGATGTGTGCAAAGCTTTGGAAAATATTTTCCCCACTGGCAGTCCTCAATGGGCTCCTGCAGATGTGCCCTTCCTTAAAAAGTACATTCAGTAAACAGACCCGCCAATCTTTCATTTTCAAGGCTGAGCCCACAGAGCCCTGCAGCCAACGGCTTTAATTGCTTTGAAGGAATCAAAAGCAATCCAAAGGGAGTTCTCCACCCGCTCAGCGATGGGAACACATTACTCCAATTAAGGTTACTGGGAGTTGGTTGCTTGAATGGATTGCAGACTAACCCCTGGGTCTTTAAAATAAGAGTAATAATAAATAAAAGAAATAAAAATACCTATTTCAAATTAGTTTCCTTACCGAGGAAGCATTAAAAAATGTTACCATCACCATCAGCCAAAAAATGCTTAGCATCAGGAGGGTTTCAAGGATGCATGAGTTTCTGTTCTGTTCAGTTCAATAAACATTTATGCATGTATTGATGTTAAGGTTTCTTGACACCTTTACTTTAATAGTCCATTCTGAATCTATCCCTTGTAATAGTGAGTAGAGCACGAATTAGGTGACCCTGATAACGTCACTTACTGCGCCTCAGTTTCCTCCTCTGAAAAATGAAGAGTTTATACTCAAAGACCTCGAAGATCCCTTCCAACTTAAAATCTTTGTTCTTAGGATCTTCTATCTGTCTCTTCTTCTCCCCACCTAAAGAAACAATCCTCCAGTGAATCTTTGCTCATAAAACCAAATGGCCCCTGAGGAACTTTGAAGGTTCTGTGGTCCTAGGACTGACATTACTGAAGTAAAGAACCAAAGAATGGCCTGCCCATTAGAATATACAAGCCATGAAGAAACATTTGATTTTTTTTCTCTTTTCTACCACAAGAACTTACCGTAGGGTCTGACATATATTAAGGGATAATATTTTTTGATTGTCGATCGACTGAAAAAAATTATATAAAATAATTGAAACATAAGCCAGTGCATGCAACAATCTTCCATGCTTGTGGGGAAGAGCTGATCTCCACCAATGAGGAGAGAGTTCCATACCAATGGGCTTTGGGATTTGGCTTACACTGCTAGCCCTTGACCTCTCCAACCAAGAAGGAAGGCACATTTTGTATGATCTTAGATTTAGAGATAGAAGGGGCCTCATAGATCATCCAATCTAAACCCAGTTTCACAGATGAGAAAACTGAGGCCCAGAAAGGTTGTCATCTGCCATAGGGTCATTGTTACAGAGCCAAGAGAGATCTCAGAAGTTACCTAGTACAATGCCCTCATTTTGAAGATGAGGGACTAGTACACAAAGGTAAAGCCTTTTCACAAGGTAGCCCTTAAAATAATTGAATCCAACTCTGACGCCCCCTCCCTTCTTCACGCCAAACATTCCCAGAATGACCATTATATAAACTGAGCTGTAGGACCCAAACATCCATCCTAGAGAGAGCCTACAGGTACCGATTTAAAGGTTTTTATTAAGTCAAATAGTTGGGGTTTTAGCTCAGCTGTGGTAACGCTAGTATAGAGACTATATCAGTGTCAAATACATCATCTTTTCTATAAAAAGGAGAATAAATAACTTTCATTACTTATGATTGAGTTAATATTTACAAATCCATTCTTCTGGGATCCAATTACTAATTACAGAAATGGTCAATGTAGAACATACAATGCATGCCTTTGGCATGAAAGTGATATAAATGTAAATTAAAGTATTTAACATCAGAACAATAGGGAATGCTAAAAAATAATTCATTCAAAAAAGTAATTTTTATAGTTTGTTTTAATTATTCAAAGTACCTAAGTTTTCCATTTAAAACTGAATGAAAAACTGGAACATATTTATTGAATCTGTTTTTGAAAAAAAAAATAATAGCTTACTTTATATTTGATACTTTAAAGTTTTCATAGAGATTTGAAAATACATTTTAGCATTACTCCCCATACACCATCTCTCAAATCCATACCCTTTTCTTCCCTCCAAACCACCACACTAATTCAGGGCCTCATCTCTTCCCAATTGACTTTGGCGATAACTTCCTGATTTGTTTCCCTGACTCACTTACGTGCCCTCCCCTTTCATTCCTTCATACAGCTGTCAAACTGATTTTTCTGAAATACACATCTGACTCGATCACGCCCTTCCTCGATAAACTCCAGTGGCTCCCATGTACCTATAGGGTAAAATAAAAGTTATTCCGTCATTTGAAATCCGTCATAGTTTAGCCTCAATCTACCTCTGCAGTCTTACTGTTCATAACGTTATTCCTCTCCATGTACATTGCAGTCCAGCAAAACTGCCCTTGCTCTAATATACCTACTATTCCCATCTCCGAGGATCTCTAGGCTGTTTCTTGTCTCAACTCAAATGCCATCTATCACATGAAACTTTTCCTTGCCCCTCCCCCTAAAGTGCCTTCCCAAAAGTCATCCAGTATCTGTTATATAGAAAAATAAATAGATAGATCCACATATATACATATATGTATCATACTCTGGGGCCACCCCCCACCCCACATTCACAGGTCTGGGGAACCAAAGTGTGGCTGACTACTTATGACGAAGGCTCTAGGGGGAATATGGAAGTGATGGAGTTTCTAATACAGTTTTTTCTGAGTCTCCACCAGTAGGCTTCCAATGAACACTCAGACAATGGACTTCATTAAAATTTTAGCAAAAGTGAGATAGTATATATTGCATACTCTCTCTCTGTCTCTCTGTCTCTCTCTCTCCATATATATATATATATATACATATATATTATATATATATACATATATATATATTATATATATATACACATATATGTGAGTGTGTGTGTGTATATATATAATACATATATCTTACATATATATATATATATTATATATATATTATATATATATATGTAAGAGTTGTTACAAACATTACCCTTAAAAGTCTAGGGTACACTCTCATGAATACTCACAAATTAATGGAAAGAAGACATTTGAACTTCAGTTACAATAATAGTGAGGCAAATTAGAAGATACACATGTGGCAAAGTTTTGACTTAGGATTTTCTCTGGTGAAACTGCCCTCTCCCTCAAATGGTTATCTTTGTATCTGTGTGTGTCTCTCTCTTTGTCTTCACTTTATCTCTTTCTGCTCTTGGATGTATTCACTGTTTCCTACTGGTGTGGTACCTCTGAAAACATGATCAATGGGTAAAAAGGGGAAGTAGAGAGAAAGTTTCTTTCTCTCCCATCAGTGATTCCCTCTCAGACAAAATAGTTCACAGTTTTATTGACTGACATATTTATATGCAGACCCAGAAATGTTTCTGGTTCTTTTAATCAATAACAAGATGTTTCTTAGGTGACATCATTTGCCTTTTCCTAACAATCACAGCAATATAACCTTTTCAAAGTAATTAAGGGCTTATTCACAAATTTATAGGAATTTTTTTAACATGTAGTACCTAGCGCTTTGTTAAATGATTGATTGACAAGATGTGCAGACCTTCTGTGATTACACTAATTGGGATGGATGTGAAGTGCCTGCCCCACCCTCTCCTTTGCCCTCTATGTGTACAGGTGTTTTGGCCAGATAAACTGTAAGTTTCTTGAGGGAAGAGATTTATTATTTTTTACTTTTTTTTTGTATCTCCAGTGTCTACACAAGACCTAGAACATAGGAGATATTTAATAAACATTTATTGATTGACTAGTTGAAAAGAAACTGGTGAGACAGCTTTGATCAGTGGCCTCATTTTACAGAGAAGGAAACCAAAGTTCCAAGATCTATGCTTTGCTGAGGGTCACAAAGTTACTAAGTGTTTTCTGAGGAGATAGTTAAATCTAGATTTTCCTGACTATTGATCCAACGTTTTATACTCTGCCCAAGATGGTAGCATTTGTCAATGAAGGAACTTTAGAAATCATTGGGTCCAATCTTTTCATATTACATTTGGGGAAACTGGGAGTTAAAGAGGTGAAATATCTTGGCCAGTCATATGGAGATTTGAACTCATATCAGAAGTTCATAAAATTAGATCTAGAATGGACCTTCAAGGCCACAAAGTCCAACTCCTTGGGAAGATGAGGCCCAGAAGGGGCAGCTAGCTGGCACAGTGGATAGAGCACCGGCCCTGAAGCCAGGAGGACTTGAGTTCAAATCTGACTTCAGACCAAACACTTGACACTTACTAGCAGTGTGATCCTGGGCAAGTCACTTAACCACAATTGCCTTAAAAAGAAAAAATGAGGCCCAAAGAGTTTGGGACTCATCCAGGTTCACATAGCTAATAAAGTTTGAGGCAGGATTTGAACCTAGGTCTTTCTGACTCCAAGTCAAGAACTACTTCCCATTATACTACATGGCAGCAAGCATTTGCAAAAACATATTTCCAAAACTAAGACCATCATAGCAAAGAGACACGCAAAGATGGAGGCTTTGCGCAGTTTTTCAAACAGCTCTGCCAAAATATCATATGCCAGACTGCTGACCTAAAAAATGCTCCAGTCGTATCTTAATAAGCAAACATACTTAGGTTATTGAGAAATGTCCTGGCTAATGAAAGCTTCTTTTCACACTCCCTTGAGAGTGTTCCAATAGTATACACATCAAGGTGGCCTCTGGAGCATTCATTCCAAAGGGTTGTCATAGGAATTCAATAGCTGCTATTACCCAGGCTCACTGGGCATAAACATTGCCAGAGGGTTAACTCACAGGGACCAGGAAAGGGATGCTGTCTTGGCAGAGTCCAGTATGGCTGAGACTCAGATGAAATCTAATGATGTTTTGTTGTGTCCTAAATACAAAATATGCCTATGTAAAAGACACGGAGCCAGCCCACATCGGGAAACCCTGAATTACCCCCTTTGGAGAAAGCGCCAGCTTTAAAAGGCGTGTCAGTTGGGTGAAGCAGCAGGGCTTTCTCAGAGCATCTGCTGATGCCGTGTGTTTAGCTCTCACCTGCCCAATGTTAGCTGGCCATGGAAGTAGATATCCCCATCCACGTCCAGGGCTTGAAACTCACCACTGTATTCCAGAGATCAAATGTTTTAGGGGAGCATAACTGAGGAACCTCAATCTAGAACATGAATAGAAAACACCTGGAGAGTCAGCATGGCAAAGGATAGAAACAGAGCAATGTTTAATTTCAAAGCACGTTTCTGCCCCTCGCTACCTGTTTGACCCTAAGCGAATCATTTAACATCGGTTGGCCTCGGTTTCTTCATCTGCTAAATGAAGAGGTTGGACTGACCCCTAAGTCCCTTCTATCTCTGAATCTGGGATCCTACGAAAAGTCACTTAACCTTGCTGGGTGTCAGTTTTCTCATGTGGAAATTGGAGGGATTAATCTAGATGACAGAGGTATTTTAATATTATCTATAAAGCAAATGCTAAACTTGCAACTCAAGAGAGGATAGACATTCATACCACAGAGCACAGGGAACCCAAAGTCGTTCCCCATAAATTAAAAGGGCTCATAAAAATTAAAAGGCCAGAATTTTATTTCTCTACCCTATGATTCAAGTCAATAAATAATATGGTATAGCACAATTATGTGCTTACTTAATGGAAAGAAGGGGTACAATCCTTGAAGAAATAAAGACACTACATAATGAGAATGACTTGGGACTCACTTCCAAAATAATCGCTGGCACCTCCCAACCTTGAGACACAAGATTAATTCGATCCCCTTCATCCCGGGACTCTGAGGACATCTCTCTACGTGAGGGATTGAGGTCACCATCCTGCTGTTTGACTGATTTAAGACTAATGATATCTGACACTTTAAATACCTTAGTTGAAATGTTATCATCAGATAAGAACCTTTTGTCAAGTTTGGTTAATGCTTAAGAAACTGAAGTGCATAGAAATTGTGTTGAAAATAAAATCCCTGCCTTAATTTTTATTGAAAGTAGTAGATTTTCAAGAGTCATTCTTTGTATGGAGCCAAGATCAGAGAAGGAAAACGCTAGAGTTAATTTGCTTTTCTCCAAGTCAGTGTATAAGGTATCAGGCAAAAAGGTGATGATTTGTGGACATTATTGCAACACTGGAGACTTCCTCATTTTCTCAGTCTCTTTACAAGAGGTACAAGAGAATCCAATGTTTCTGCTCAGATTTTCCATTTCACACACACACACACACACACACACACACACACACACACACTTTCTGTTTAGGAATACTAGAGTTCACATACATTTTAAATTTTTGAAATTAATATTGGAGAAAATTTTGAAATTAATAAAATAATGTAATTATTTTACAATTTATTATATTATTATATGACATTATTTATATTATAATTTATATATAGTATATTGCATTATAATTATATAATCATATTTGTTGCATCCTAAATTATATATATTATAAAATTATAAATTACAATGTAACTTATAATTGTTTATAAAAATAAAATAATAAAATCACTTTAATAACGCTGTGACATTTTTCTGACTCAAGTAATTAATCCCCTTAGCTCAAGCAAAGGAATTAATAATGTGCCCACTGAGTAGCATGCTAAAAATACTCCCAAATTAAGATGGTACTAGAGAAAGGGTCAGCCTCAGTCATAAGGCCTGGATCCAAGCTCTGACTCTAACACATTTGACTGTGTAACCTTGGCTAAGTCACAGTCTTTCATACCTAAAGCTCCTCTCTGAGACTAAAGTTTTAGATTTTGGATAGATCTCCATCCTATCAATGGGGAGATTTTCAACACTGGACATCTCTATGTCCAGAAATTATATGTTTAGATCCCCCCCCCCACCCCATCCAATTCAAAAACAGCATTATCTAATGGTAATTGCATGGCCTTTTGTACTTTTTTTGGTGGGGGTAGTAGGCTGTGATTTGATCACGGTATGGAATTTGTAGTGACAGATCTCACCCTACCAAGGCCCAAAGTTATTTGTTCTACTGTTATCTTATTGGTTGGAGCACCTAAGGTTTAAGTGACTTGTGAAGTATCACAATAGTAAATAATATACACAATAAATAAATATTTTGTATACACAGTAAATAAATATTTATTTATTAGAAGTATCACATAGTAAATATTTATTAAGAGCTTGATCCCAGGTCTTCCTGACTTGGGAGCTGAATCTCTATCCATTAAACCAGGACTCCACATAGGTTTTGGAATCTTGGGACTGTAACATGTTTCTATTCTGCTAAGTGGTGATTCCAAATGTTTTCCATGCCCCCATTTGGAACATCTATCAAAGTGTCCACAGTGAGGTTAAGATCTCTACAATTCTGAAATAATTACTAGAAGTCTGCTCATTCTGGAGAACTCTCCAGCAGGGGAACTAGGATAGCAAGATGAGACTGAAAGCATTTGCCTCCAAAGCTCACCTATCTGGTAATGGAATAATTGGTTAGTGACTGGTATGACCAAGAGCCTGAATCAACAAATGCTGACTCCACTCTCCGTCTTTAGGAAAAGAAAAGAAAATGACAGTGCTGGCCAACTGAGTCAAATCCTGTGCTGGGAGATAGCAGCTGCTAGTCCAAGCAGTTAAAATGGGCTTTAGCTCTTCCCTAGGATGGAGATCATTCTGAATAGCCTTGTGAGTACAAATTGAAGCCTGTGGGTGATAGGGATACTTAGAAGCTAATTTTAAGTCCTTTGTTAGGGCTATGGAATTTTTTCCCCAGACCTTCCCCCTCAAATTTATAAACTATCAAATGGCCCATTCTAAACAAACGTTGGGTGAAGGCCTTAATCTTCCCATAAGGAACCTCTTCAGGATCTGACAAAACCTAAGTTGTGTTGATTGCACATTGTGTGGTTGCATGGGTAATGAGTGCCATGTAGCCCAGTGCGGATGGATGCAGGGACCTTGAGGCCACTCCTGTGCCTGCCGCCGAATGACTCGATGCAAGGAAGGCACTTCTCCTTTTCTGTGCATCTATGTGGTCAAAGCAGATTTCATCTAGATCATCTCACTGGAAACTACCACCAAGATCTCTACCTATGGAATTCCCCAGAAACATGAGAAGCAAGGAGATGGGGTTTTGTGGAAGAGGTATTACAGTTGAACTACTCCACCCCAGAGTGCAGAATTATGCAAAATGAGTAGAAGTTATGGAGTGGCAGATTCAGACTAAAGATGAAGGGAAAGCTTGCTAAAGAGCAGAGCTGCCCATAAGCACAAAAGGATTCCTATCAAGTTGAGGTTCTTGCCATGTTTCAAAACCATGGACCTCTTTGGTAATCTGGTAAAGGTTATGGAATCCTTCTCAGAATGTTGTTTTAAATGCATAAAATAAAATACATAGTAGAATAGAGGGAACAAATTATATTGAAATAGTCATCAGTCTGTTTGAATCTATCTATATATGCAAATGTATCTATACATGCATGTACTTATATGCATGTACATGCACATGCACATATATGTGTATATGCATATGCATGTCCATGTACTTATTCATTCACATATATATTGGAGGAGTCTCCCTCTTGCTGGTGTGGTGAACTTCTTTTTAGATACTTCTTCCGCCAATGCAGATCCAACATTATCCTGTAACTTGTGGTCCTGGGGAGACGCCTGGGGGACCCTGAGAGGTACTGAGTTTTGTCCATAGTCACATGGCCAGTATGTGTCCAAGATAGGATTCTTTTATTTATTTATTTAATTTTAGTTTTCAACATTCATTTTTATAAGATTTTTAGTTCTAAATTGTCCCCCTTCCCAAGATGGTATACAATCTGATATAGGCTATACATGTTTAATCATATTAAACATATTTCCAGCTTAGTCATGTTGTGAAAGAAGAATCAGTACAAAAGGGAAAAACCACGAGAAAGAAAGAGAGATAGGAGCAGAGAGAGAGACTGAGAGAGAGAGAGAGAGAGGGAAAGAGAGAGAATGAGAGAGAGAGAGAGAGGGACTGAGAGAGAGAGAGAGAAAATAGTATCCCAGGCAAGATTCTAACCCAGGTCTTCCCAAGTAGAAGGCTGATCTCTCCACCCCTGCATTTAAAATACGGCAAAGCCCTTTACATACACAATCTCATTTGAGCCTCGTGAGTCCCCTTTGGGGACAGAAACAGAAACGGGCAGGAAGTTCCCACAGGTGGGAAGGCAGGATCACAGAAAACCAACCAGCCTGGGAAATTGAGTCCATGCCCCAGCACATTGGCACGGCCAAGAAATCTATTATCAAGCAAAATCAAGAAGCCTGAGCCAGCAAGTAAGGCAGGGAGCAAAGCTGGATGCCCTCCAAGGTGTGGGGAGCCCAGAGGCAAGGTAGCAGCCATGGGCAGAGGCCAGATGTGCCCCACTGTGATGAAAGTGTTCAACAGCCAGCCACAGAGGAAGTCATCTCTCCCTTTTAGGAAATCCTTCAGATGTTTGTTGGGTGCCTAACACCACCAAGGGCTCTCACCTGCCATTCACTCAGCTTGAGGGCCGACAATTTTGTTAAATGTCTGTCCTTGTGAACAGAACAACAGACATTTGGGGTGGGTACAGGAAAAACAAAAACCAACCCAAACAAACAAAAATCACTGGCCTTGAACTCGGCGGAAGTAGGTTAGGATCCAAATGGTGACATTTACCGCCTGGCCCCATCCTAAAGAGTAAGCACCATTATCCTGTGTGCCCCAAGATCCAGCACCACTGGCCTTTTTGCCCGTTCCTCCACACACAGTTCCATTTCCCCATGCCACGCCTTTCTACTTACTGGGCCCTTTGCCATCTCTTCCGGACACTAGAATGTCAATGCCTTCTCTCTGACATTTCATTCCATTTGCACCGTGATTATGTTGTATGTGTGTGTAGTTGGTTTCATGCTGTCTCTGCTGTTGGAAGGTGAGCTCTTTGAGGGCAGGAAATGGGGACATTTTTAACCCTTTTTTGTATCCTCAGCTTTTGACACAGTGCCTGGCACTTAGTAGTTTAGTAATATAGAGACTGCCAGGGGAGGCAGTGACTAGAGCCCTGGACTTGTTAAGAACACGAGTTCAAATCCAGCCTTAGACACTTAGTAGCTGCTAGACCTGGGAAAGTCACTTAAATTCTGTCTGCCACAGTTTCCTCAGTTGTAAAATGAGGATAAAAAAAAAAAGCACCAACCAAAGGTTGCTGTAAGGATAGAATGAGATAATATTTGTTGAATGTTTTGCCAAACATGAAGGGCTATATAAATGCTAACAAATGCCTATGGACATACTAAAGTAGTAAACCTCTCTGAGCCTCAGTTTCCTCATTTGTAAAATGGAGTTTATGACACTTGGATTGGCTGAGGGAATTGGAGTGGCTTAAGGGATAAGAGGTAGGTGATAAAATAGACTTGCTATCACATGCTATGTGAGCTTGGGTAAATCATCAGACCTCACTGAGCCTCATTTTCCTCAAAAGTCACAAAAGGATAAAAAAATGTACCTACCTCCCCGGACTGTTGTGAAAATGAGGTGAAAGATGGAAAACCCTTCAAAAATTTTGTATTACTAAGCAAAAGGGAAATTTATGATAAATTGAGGAGATTCTGAAGCCTAATATAATATTTTTGTTCATTTTTTTCTGATTAGTAATAGAATGTTACTCGTATTGGGAAAGTATCTAGTAAACATTAAATCCTTTTAAACAAGTGAGTTGAAATTATGTGTATCAGAGATAGGTAGGTAGTTCAGTGGATAGAGTTAAGAAGACAAGTTCAAATCCAGCCTCAGATGCTTACTAGCTGTGTGACTCGAAGTAAATCACTTAACTTTCAGTTACTTCAGCTGTAAAATGGCTCCTTCCTCACAGAGTGGTTGTGAGGATCTAATGGGGTTATATTTGTAAAACACTTAACTAGTTCTTGCCACCATAGTAGGTGCTATATAAATGCTGTTTCCCCACCCCCATCTTATAAGGTCACAGATCTGGAGCTGGAATTGACTGAAAAAACAATCTCATCCAACCCTCTCCTCTTACAAATGAGGAAACTGAGGCACACAGAGATGAAGTCACTTTACCAATGTCATACAGGTAGTAAGTGTCAGAGCCAGCTGCAAATTCAGGTGCTTGGACTCTAAATCCAGCAGGATTTTCACTGCACCACACGGCCTGTGTTTGAATTGTAATTCTACCTCTTCCAGGCAGAGAGATTAGATTCCTTAGATTTCTTTCTACAGTAGTGATGAATGCAATCCTGCATACATAGGGAGCTGTCTCGATAGATGCTTAATGAATGCAAGAAGTGGGGAGAAAAGAAAAGAAAAGACCGTCTGGGACACACGTCAGACGTCGCCATGTTCATCCGGGTGGACTGTCGCTCATAACCTAACCTGAAGTTACATCATTAGTCTTACAAGATCCCTTGAACCCAGAGACTAGCCAGATTTCCACAGGGCACTATTAATTATTATTATGGTGACAACAGTAAAGAGGAAAGTAAGATCATCCTAGCTGAAGCTGAAAGGGTGATTGAAATTTATATCCATTATCTCATTTGATCTGATTTACTGTAAGCTCATTGAAGACAAGTGATTCTTCATCTTTGTGTTTTAAAATAATGATGTATTGTGGCATAATCGCTTTGAGCCCTTCCCATTTTAAAATGGGATTGAGAAACATTTAACAAAATATGTAAAAATACAATAAAGTGCAATAATAGATGCATTACCTTTGAAAACTAAATCTATACAAATCCTGTTGGGATCCTAATGTTCATATTAACAGGTTCCATTTTTATTTGAGATTTAACACACCTGTCATGGTGGAAAGAAAGTTGCTTTCAGAGTCTGAAAAATGTGGTGCTGGATCCCAGGTGACAAGAAGACTCTACAGTCACCAGTATTGCCATTAGGAGAAGGGATGAGTTCCTTGTACCAACAGAATCTTAGGTCTGGGCCTTACCCAGTAAAAAAAGTCACGGACTGAGAATTGGAGGGCCCTTAGGAAGATGAATGCACTCACATGAGATCACGCAGGTAAGAAGCAACAGAGCCAGGAGTGGACCCAGTCCTCTGATACCAATCTCACCATTCATTCAATGCTTCACATTGACTGTAATAAGGGAATAATAAATGATTTTCAAATTGAATTAGATTGAAGGTCAGGAATCAGCAAAGTAGAACTTGGCTATTTCCCAATTACACAAACACTAGAAGAATACAAGTAGCATTCTATTACTAATCAGTAAAAAACAAACAAAAATATCATATTAGGCTTCAGAATCTCCTCAGTTTATCATAAAAGTTCCCTTGTGCTTAGTAATACAAGATTGTTGAAGTGTTTTCCATATTTCACCTCATCTTCACAACAGTCCGAGGAGGTAGGTACGTTTTTTTATCCTTTCGTGACTTTTGAGGAAAATGAGGTTCAGTGAGGTCTGATGACTTACCCAAGTTCACACAGCATGTGATACCAAGTCTGTTTCATCAGCTACCTCCTAGCCCTTAAGATGAAACCTCAGTCAAACTTAAATAATATGGGATGGGAGGGAGGATTCTATAAAGATCCCAGATGGCTAAAAAAAACCATGACATTCTCCATCTCTAACTTCTATAATTCTTGTAGCAGCCTAAGTCCTGTATTCCTTAATTTAAAGTATTAAAACATGCAAACATTCCTTCCTCACAGTAATTGGAGCCCTGCCCTCATTTTCCAGTACATAGTTGGCTACCTTGCAAGTTAAACAACCCTAATTATTAAGATTCAAAACATTACATGTTTCAGTGAAGGCAATTAAGATGATTTGAATATTATTAAATGAAAAAGAATTATTACTGTTTCAAAAACTAAATAAATATACTCTGGGATTTTACATTGTGAAATTACCTCAAAAATAATTGGGCAACTCAATATAATAAAGTGAATACAATAAACAATTTTTAATTCATAATAACAATAAGTAATGAGCTGATTTGCATGAGTGACAAAAGAGAATGGATTGGGTACATGCTCTAAGTGCGATGAATAACCCAGTAAAGAGCATTTATTAAGTTTTTAAACCTCTAAGTCCTTTAGTAGAGTGTTCCATTTGGGTAGAATTTAACTCGTCTTTATTATAGACACTCTATCTCTTAATGTGTCTTAATTCCCTTCTCTCCTTTACGGCTCAGAGTCGACTTTCTCTCCAAGGATAAACATTTGCTCTTCGGAGAGGGAGGATGGGGTAGTGTAGATAGCGTTGGCCTTGACCCAAGTGGGGATCTCGCCTCTGCCTCTTGCTAGCTGGGTAATCCACGGCAAATCCCTTCACTTCTTGGAGGAGGCCGTCCCCACCCCAATCCCTGGCCTCCCTGAGATGGCCTTCTCTTCACACCGTATGTGCTGTGACTTGAATACTGTCTCCCCCATTTGAAAGTAAACTCCTTGAGAGCAGGGAATATCTTTACCTTTCTTTGCTATCTATCTCCACGGCAAAGCCCAATGCCTGGTACATCATAAGTGTTTAATAAAAACTTGTTGACTGACTGTCAGATAGGGATAACAACATCTCATAGGTTGATGGTGCTAGGCTTTGCAAATCTTAAAGCCCAAGAGCTGGACCCAGTATCAGGAAGACCTGAGTTCAAACCGGGTTTGAGGTACTGTATGACCCTGGCCACGTAACTTAACTACTTTTTGCCTCAGTTTCCTCATTTATAAAATACAGATAATAATAGCACTGCTTTTAAAAGTTATCATCATATCCAATGAAATAATATCTGTCCAACATTTTATAAGTGTTAAAGCGTTATAGGAATGTTGATTGTTATCATCATTATCATTCTTATCATTATATTACAAGCACCCTTTACCATCGGGATCTTGGGTACCTTGGGCCGTGAATTGGCCTTATTCGTTGGCAAACTCCTTGAAGGAAGATATTGTGTCATTCATGGTTTTGTCCTCTGCTGTACCCATCACAGGGTGTCCTGGAGAGTGACCACTTACTACATCTTTGCTTAGTAAAACGTGCATTTGTGAAGCACTTAGTCGTTAAATGCACATTTAATGCATTAGCTCATTTGTGGCTCACTGAAATCCCAAGCAGCTAGTGGAAATCATGCTCTTTTGTGTAGAGATTAAGTTGAAAACAACCTTAGGAATCCTCTATTCCAAGCCATCATCTTAGGAGCGTGACCTAGAAAAGTGAAATGACTAACCAAGGTCACACTGGTAGTTAATAGCTGAGCTGGGATTTGAACCCAGACACTCTGGCTCTCCATCCAGTGCTCTCTCCACCATATAGTTGTGTTGCTCTCTTCACTTTAGAGAGGAGGAAAATAAAGATGAGATTAGGGCTTTCCACAGTTCCACAGCCAATGGGGGATCAAGCTTCATCTTGAACCCAAGGCTTCTGAATTGAAGCCCAGGCCTCCTTCTGCTCTGCCTAGACTTTTTTTTTTTTTTAACAACTCCCATTTTCAATATACACAAGACTTTCAAGCATCACAGGAAGAAGCTTCCTAGCAATGGCCCCACAATCTTTGTGAACGTTCAGTTCTGATAGCTGCAGACATCTTCTACTTTAGGATAAGCACTTCTCAGCAGTTCCTAGGATAAACCAAGAGATTAAGAGGTTAAGCGGTTTTTAAAGAGGACAAAAAAAGAGAGCTTGGATTTACCAGTGATCAAAAAGCAGGGGCCACTTGCAGATGATTGATAGGAAAGGCACCAGCTAGACTAAATTCCATCCAGATGCAGAATGAAGTGGCCAGATCTGGCAGGTTCCACACGACAATCTGTTTTCATGCATCCCCTCTTTGCCAGCTCGTGAAAGTCCTTCGCTTACTAAGGCAAAATGTCTTCCTTTCACAGCATTTAGCAGACCATGGCTTACATATGGCACCAAAAAAATCCATTTCACTGATCCTTCATATATAGCTGACTTTCTGCTTCAAAAGAATGAGTTGTAGAAATTAATAGGGCAAAGTTTAACTATAGTAAAAGCAGACTGCCCGTCTTTTTCTGGAGCACCATTTTTTTAGTACAGGCACACAACACTAGTCAAAGATATTATACCACTCTGACTCGAAGGGCAAAAAATTGAAACAAGTTATGTGGGAGTAAATCCATCAAACTGACGCAAAGATTTGATTCTGTCTCTGAAACAGCATGCTGGCCAGAAGGTTTGTCTGCTTTATTCTTGTGTAGCTGAAAATGTTGTATAGCACAATACTGCAATAGGGTTTTTTTGTTTGTTTACAAGAAAAAATAAATACTACATGGTTTTACACACAGCAGCATTAATCAAATTGCATGCATCTGATGAATCTTACTTTACCAAAGGTATTTGAAGAGTTAACAAAATGTCAGCAGCAGATGCAGGATTCCAATTCAGATCTTCTCGATTGAGTCAAAGATGAGAGAGACGGGAATAGATGAGGCATTTGATTGGGAGGGGTAGAAAAGACTGAGAAGAAAGCATCAAGGAGGACTCCGCTGAAACCCTAGTGTTAATTATTGTTACTAAAGATATTTCTCTTATTTAGTACCGTTGTTCTTTTCCAGTGACAACATTGCTAATCAGAAAAATCCCCAGAGGAAATAATGTTGAGGGTTTTAGTCTTCAAAGCCAGACCTCCCTTGTATTAGTCCAGCCCCTTTGCTACCCTTTTCAACACCTCAGTTCCTTTGTGTATAATTAGTAACTCCTGTGAAAGCTTGCAAACATTAGAGTTCAGCCTTGTCATGAGGTCTATTAATGGTGGGTCTTCTTTTTCCCAGAGGTGCCCAGAACTGAAAAAGCTGTCCTCTTTTGAAAGAGCAGCAGGATTTAATTAGCATTCAAGGCCATTAATTCCTCTCTCTGCATTTAAAAAAAAAAACAAAACACAACTATGATTCAAGGCCAAAGATAGGTAGATATGTATGTACATGTAGCAGAGGCATTTGGGTGTAAAGGAGACCTTTTTTCAAAGTCCTCACATTACCCTGGGGAGAAAGACATAAACTTATTTGGGTCTTTCTGGATGTATCAGGGATAAAAACTTTGTTATCTGAAAACTGTAAGGCAGGGAGGTCATGTTGGGCCTGATGTGTAGATAAATCACATTAATGCTAATGGGTATTATCGAGGTCACATAAATTCCCTCAAATATTGAATCTTCCCCTGCACTCCAGTATCTCTTTGCATATTAAAAATTATATAGCTTTTGATTCATTAATGGCTTGTGAACCATTTGCTAGGTGCTCGGCGGGGGCAGGGGGGGTTTATTGCATCTTTTAGCTTTTATGGATAAACTTCACATATCTCTGACTCATCAAGACCCGTCCTCTGAGTGCTTCGGGGACTCGCTTTGTGTTTTCCTACTAAAGTCAGAAAGGGCTCACAATCAAGCTTCACAGATTGTGGGGGAAACTAAATTAGGAATTAGGAACAATTAGGGGGAAGAATTCCGGTAAGAATTGCTAGCTGTGCACGTGGAATCGGTTGGGAACTAGCCAATGGGCACCTTGCCCACAGATGCAGTTTCTTCAGTTTGCTCTACTGTAAAATAAAGTGAGCGCTTTCACCGGTAATATGCGGCTCACAGGCTTGAAATGCAGCAAGCGGAATCAGACTTAAAGCTGAAAAGCAGAAGAATTCCTTTGCTGGGCCCTGTCTCTCATTAGTACTGGAGCTGGGGACCTGCAGGTACTATGCGCTCTGAGAGGCCAAGCTCTTCTGGGAGGAGAAGTATTGGTTTACCGAGCTCCTCCTTCCATGACATCCCCAGAGCCAGTCATGTGGGCACATGACAGACAGGCCAGCTTCCCTGGGCCACAATTTAAAACTCCTGGGCGTTAAGGTAGTGGGTTAAAAAGCCATGTGAAGGGTTCTTCATGACAAAACAGAGATCATGTACTCTTAGCAACCGACCTGCACCCCAGAACCGAACTTCCATCCAAATTGCCGAGCGTTTGTTAACAGCCTATGAGTGGAAGACGAGAGCCGGGGAACGGTTTGTGGACGTTGAATCGGAGGTCCTGGCTTCATATCCCGGCTCTGTCGCCTAGTGCGTGGGTGACTTGGGGCAGATCCAGTCTCCTCTGTGAGCCTTAGCTTCCTCGTCTATAAAAAGATCGGGTTGCACTCGACCACTTCTAAGTCATTCACGCTGAATCTGTGGTCCCAGACCTCAAGGGGCTTGCACATGTCAGTGGGGGTGGAGGGATCCATGAGGAAAGTAGATGAATGCAGATTTAGAAAGTGGAGAGGCTTCAGGAGTCATGTTTACAGAAAAGAGAAGTGCAGGCCCACAGCCCGAGCCTCCTGGCTCAAGGTCACACGGATAGCCTGAATTGGAAGCCTTGCTCACTTTCCCCTGCATATACTTCTCACAAGCATGTGCAAAGTAACACAGACAGATTCCAAGATGGGGAGAAGGCAATGAGGGACCCAGAAAGAGCCAGTGACTTGAAGAATTGGGATTCAATCCTCATACATTTTATGCTGTGACTTTGAACATCAGAAACCAATAGATAAATAATCTAAAAGAGGAAACAGCAGCATTTAGGAAGTGATGTATGCATGGCTTCAAGTTTAACTTCTGCTCATTCATTGGTGTGTCTGTACCTACTTACAGAAATAATCAACTGTCTTGGTTACTTTGGCCATGAATTATAAACAGCCATCTACCATGAGAATGATCAGTTTCTTACGGGATTGATTCTTTTTGAAATCTACCCCCCTCCTTTCAAAAGTCAGAATGCTGTAAATCTGCAGGAAGTGCCCAAAAAAGGAGGATGGGTAGAGGAGAAATCCTGTTAACAGCCTCTCAGATCTGCAGGTGGAAGGAACAATAGCTAAATTAAGAAGGAAGGTAGGAGGAGAAATTGGGTCAGAAGTGGAACAAAACTGGATTGTTTATAGTTCTCCTTAAGTGGTCTCATGGAACAATGAGCCATTTCATTCCATCCATGTGAGAAAGACTTAGAGAAAGATTAAAGTCACAAGTAAAGATGCTAAAGGGAGCATTAGACAGGAGAGAAGGGAAGGAGGTAAATTTAAAAGATGCCCTGGCAGAAGCAAGGCGAAAATAGGAAAGAATGGAGAGTGATTAAAATATAAAACTGAAGAAAAGACTGAGGAAAAAATTCCCAAAGAAAACGCAGTTTCTGTCATGTGAGCTCAGGTCTTCCTGGCTCCAGGTCCAGTACTCTATCTACTGTGCCACCTCTGTATGTCTAGAAGAGAGGGGCGGGGGAGAGACAGAGATCCTATTATGTGTGTACACATACACACACACACACACACACACACACACGCAATGAATACCCATTTAAGGTAGAGGGGGTACCCACAAGTGGGGGAATTAGTCTACCTGGTATGAGAGGCCTCCAACAAGATGATTAAGCAAGTACCAATGGAAATAAAATACATTTAAGGATTTTGTAACAAAATAATCAGTACGATCAAGTGAATTATATGTTGGGGGGATGATTTCAGAATTCATTTTCTTTGTATTTCATTATTCTATGAAATGTATAATATCCACGGTCCTGAGTGACAATTTTATTCTCTGAAATAGACGTACTAGATAGAGGACCTCTCCTTTGAAATGAACATATTGTTGTGTTGTGCACTTACTGGCAAGGAGCTAATGTGGGTGATTTATACTAGGCCATCCATCTGGGGGGACACTCAGTGGATTGAAAATATTTTCCTTTGTATTTTTGCTTACATGGAACACGGATGCAAAAGCAAATCAAACCTGAACATTTGTGACAAAAATCACTGCACTAACCCTGTGGCTTCCTAATTTAATCCAGTTTCATTATACTTGCTCTATGCGATTCCTAGTGGAGAAGGAGCTTGCTTTAGGAGCCAGTAAAATCTCAGATCGCACCCTTGCTTCTAGCACCTACTAAGTGGTGGTGTGACCCTAGGCAAGTGACTCCACTTCTTTATCCTGAGCCATAGGGGGCGGAGAGAGCCAGAGAAGAGGAAAGCAAATGGGTAGGTAAATGGAGAAGATGGGTAGGGAAGGAAGAGAGAAAGAGAATACATGTAGAAAACTAAGTCAGTCTTTGCTCTCAAAGAGCTTATGTGTTAAATAAATTAGGTGCTGGTATGCATTGGGGAATAGAGTTTTCTCACCTGAACATATGTGAACTAATGAAGTTCCAGGTCTAGACAATATCACTGAATTTCATATGAAGACTGTTCCACGTGTGCTTTTTTGGGTGGAGTGGGAAAGAGCTGGACTTGTGACCTCATCTTAGCCAAAAATTGCTAGGTCAAGAAACTCCCTGCAGGGACACAGATCAGCAACTCATTTGTAATTAATTTTTCAACTTTGAGAAAATGGACTGGGGTATCAAGAGGTTAAAATAGTCTTTCCCACAATGATGTTGTTGTTCAGTCTTTATGATCTCAGGGACCATAGCATGCCAGACCCTTTTATCCTCCACTACCTCTCAAAGTCCATCCAAGCTCATGTCCATTGTTTCTATGACACTATCTGTTCATCTCATGCTCTGTCATCCTTTTTTTCCTTTTATTCTCAATCTTCCCCAACAACAGGTTTGGCTTTTTTTGTTGTTTTTGTTGTTGATTTTTCCAATGAGTCTCATTATGTGGCCAAAATATTTAAGCTTCAGCTTCGGTATTTGACCTCTCAGGTAATAGACTGAATTAATTTCTTTAAGTAATGACTGAGTTTATCTCCTTGCTGTCCGAAAGATTCTCAAAAGTCTACTCTACACCACAATTCCAAAGTATTGACTCTGCAGTGTTCAGCTTTCTCTATAGTCTCTCAGAGCCATTCATTGCTACTGGAAAAACCATAGCTTTGACTATACAGACCTGTGTTGGCAAGGTGACGTCTCTGCTTTTGAATATGCTGTCCAGATTTGCCATAGCTTTCCTTCCAAGGAGCAAACATCTTTTAATTTCATGGCTGCAGCCCCTGTTCTCAGTGATCTTATAGTCAGCATATGTTGGAGGTGGGACCTGAACTCAGATCTTCTTGAGCTTGAGACTAAATATCTACCCATGCTGCCATGCTGTCTGCTGATCCCAGAATACCGTGAAACCATTCGAGGAACCAACCAACCAACTGAATGAATGGACATATAGACAAAGGGGAAGCAAATTAATTAGTCACTCAGAAAAAAAAAGGCAAAAAATCACCTGGGAATATGATGGAATTTGATGGGAGAAATAAGAACCTTAGTTATCATCGAATCTTACTCTTTTGCTTTATACATGTGTAAACTAAGTCACAACTGAGAAGAGTAATTACTTTCATTCTGCTAGGTTCCAGTGGGAATAGGTAGAACCAAATGGGGGAAAATGATAAGGGGCAGATGTTAATTCAGTCCCGGAAAAAAAAAAAATCATATAATCGTGAATTTTTAGAATTGGAGGGAATCAAGGGAACATTTTTGCCAATTGGTACCTAAATGATAATCTTTTATACTCACCCACCCTTTCCTTGAATATTTATAAAAAGAACAATCTTACTATACCATAAAGCTGACAACTCCATGCTTGTCAGCCTTACTAGGTAGAATGTTTTCCTTCAGTCAAGCCTAACTTATCTGCTTACTTGCCTATTTGCAACTTTGACCCAACTTTCCTGGTTCTACCATCTGGGACCAAACAAAACACGTCCTGTCCACATGATGATGCCTTCAGATACTATACTTGACAACAGTTTGATTTCATATATCCTTTTGTATAGAGACTCTCCATTAGGATTATTCCACCCGTACCTTAAAGTTAGAGTGTCTTAAACTGGATTTCTCAACTTTGCACTTACCACATGGAATGCCAACTGTAGCTTTTCAGCAATTAAAGCTACCCAAAAATGCAGTGGGGTACTTAGTAAGGAAGCACATTGTTTGTCACTCAGGGACCTTCCGCAGAAGCTGAATGACCATTCCAATTCAATTTAATTCACCAAAAGGAAAAAAAAAATTCTGCCTGGACTGTTTGATTATCTCCTAAGTCGTCTCCTTGCTCTCAGTCTCCCCCCTTTCCCATTTGCCCCCACACACGACTACCAAAGAGATTTTCCTAAAGAGCAGCCCTGACCATGTTACTCCCTAACTCATTAAACTCCAATGGTTCCCTCTTGACTCTGGGATCAAATATAAACTGCTCTGTTTCATTTTGAAAACCCTTCGCAACCTGGTCCGGACCTCCCTTTCCACAACTCAGTCCCATTTGGCCACTTGATACTTCAGTCAGACTGGCCATCTTGTTCCTCGAACAAAATCTGACCTCACATCTCCATGCCTTTGACCTCCCTTTGCCCTGGGTTTATATTTCAAAGCCTCCCACCTGTAGCACCTAGAATCCTGAAAAGATTCTGAGAGATCAGTAGAGGCTTCATTTGGACCTCAGTGGAAGAGAATGTTTTCCACAGGTTGAAATGAAGTGGGGCTACATTGTTGGCATAGGACACAGGCTAGGTAAGTTCCTGGGGGTAGAAGACTTTCAGCTAAGATTAAGAAAGAACTAATAATTCAGTTTGTTAAAAAAAAAAAAGAGTCAATAAAGAGGTGTGTATTTTCTATTCATATTAAATTTGTTTATCTGTCAATGTGTTGAATTCTCTCAGAAAAACATAAACTCCTTGAGGACAGGCACTATCTCAGAGCACAGTGCCTGAAACATAGTTTAAGTTAATAAATGTTGGTGGGAAATTGACATAAGATTATAATGGTATCCTGGGACTAAACTTTAGGGAGCATAAAATGCCCAGGTAATGTTTTTGTATTTTATACTATAAGTATTGAAAAATGTTTAAGCAGGAGAATAATAATGTCTGTCCTAAACATTAGGATATTATTTTGGTGGTTGAGTGAAGAAGGCATTAAAGAGTGGAGAGGCTGTAGGCAGAGTGCTTTTGAAAAATATACTGCAGTAGATCAGCTGAGAGTTGATTGAGCCCTAGACTAGGGTGGTAATAGTTTGAGTGGAGAGGAAAGGTTCAACGATTGCCTATTAGAATGTAAGCTCTTTGGGGGCTGGGACTGTTTTTTTTTCAGTTTTTTTTTTAATCTCTCACATTTAGCACAGTACCTGACATGTGATAAGAGCTTAATATTTCCCTGTTGAAAGATTCATTGACGTGGTAGACTACCGATGACTAAACGGAGTAGAAGGAAGAATTGAAATGGCCAGGTTTCTAGACTGGGTGATTAGATGGATGGCGTCATCAAAAATAAATATGAACACTGAAAATGGTGATGGTTCAGGCTGGGACATAGTGACTCAGGTTAAAATGTTGAATAGACAGTTGCAAATGTAGTACTGGACTTCAGTGGCGATCTCAAGACTAAAATTTAGATTTTTAGAGTCACCTTTATGGAGGTAATAATTGAAGCCCAGAATGGATAGGACTACTACTTCCCCTCCCCCAAGGAGAGGGAAGGAACTGAGAAAGAAAGAGGGTTGAAGATAGACGTGTGAGGGCCACACACATACACATACCCACAAAGCCATGCACACTCATAGTGGGATGAAAAGGGAAGAGAAAGCAATGAACTAGACTAAGAATCAGTCTTCTTATAGGAAGGAAGGGAAGTAGCAGGGGGCAAAGTCATGGAAGCCAAGAAGAAGCCACCTAGGCTCTTTGGCTCCTCCTGAGCCTTGTATGAAGTGGGAGTGACCAGCTGTAATCTTTCCTATAAAGTGGGAGAGCACCAGGCCCTGGCACTGGCCCTGCATCAGAAGGTCCTCCAGGCTTTCCTGTCCTCCCCATGTACACATGCTGCCAACCCCTTTAGACCCCCTGACAGAGTGTAAGGACTTCTGGCCGATATAATCTGTCCCACAGCTGAACGCTTAGGAATCTTGGGCCTTTCCTTTTGCCTTTCTTTAGCGAATTTTCTCATGTAATTAGAATATAAGCTCCCTGAGGGCAGGGACCACCTCACATTTTTTGTTTCTGTCCCAAACACTATGCACAGAGTTTGGCACATAGTAAGTATGCAATGAATACTTTTAAAAAATTTCTTTATTCAAAAAGAATGTGGTTAACAGTAGCAAATGATTCAGAAAGGTCAAAGAGGGTGAAGACTAAGAAAAGTCTCCTAGATTTGTTAATTAGGAGTAGCTGGTGACCTAGAAGCTAGGGTCCTAAACCACCCAGAAAGGCCTGGTATCAAATCTCACCCGAGGCCCTTGCTGGACCATGTGACCCTAGGTACATCATTTAAATTCCCTGAAGTTCAGTTCCTCCTCTGTAAAAGAAAGATAATAATAACTATAGTGCCTCCCTCACAAAGTGGTTTTGAGGCTAAATGAGATAACATATGCAGACTATTGCAAACCTTTAAACAGTATAGGAGTCCATGTTGATGGTGATTTACATTTAACTAATAGAAATAATTCACCAAACAAGAAAGACCTCAGCCCACAAACATGTTTTTTTTTTGCCTTATTGCTGTTCAGTTGTGTCCAATTCTTCATGACCCCATTCAGAGTTTTCTTGGCAGATACTGAAGTGGTTTGCCATTTCCTTCTCCAGCTCTCTTTATAGACGAGGAAACTGAGGCAAACAGGTTTAAGTGATTTGCTCAGGGTCATGGGGCCAATAAGTGTCTAAGGTCATATTTGAACTCAGGAAAATGAATCTCCCTGACTCCAGGCCCAGCGTGCTGTCCACTATGCCACCTAGATACCCTAGAACCTATCGTGTGCTAAGCACTGTTGTAAGCTTAAATAATATAAACTCAAAGAATTAAACAAGTCTTACATACAGGAAGAGTACATACAACATAAAAAAGATGGCGGAAGATTGTGTGCAGCAGTATTTCCTAACAAATGAAAAAACAAAACAAAATAAAACAGAAATTAGGAAGAAGAAAGGAATGTTTTCATATCTGACCAAGCTCTATGCACTCCACAGTGCCTACTTCAGTATCCTTCAAGGCTGTTAGAACAAATTGTTCTCATAACTCTCATTCTTCCAGAGGGAAGTCTTCGTGTGTGTGTGTGTGTGTGTGTGTGTGTGTGTGTGTGTGTGCGTATGTACACATATACTGTCTGTCTAATAGGGGCAATAACATGTAAGTGACTGTATGCACAAGATATTATATATGTGTGTGGATAGATAGATCAATAGATTCTGAGACAGGAGATGTCCCAGTGGATAAATCGCTGGTCCTGAAGTCAGGAAGAAATGAGTTTAAATCTGGCCTCAGATATCTACTAGCTATGGGACTCTGGGCAAATCACTTAGCCGCTGTTTGTTTTAATCCACTGGAGAAGAAAATGGTAAATCCCTCCAGTGTTTTTGACAAGAAAACTCCATATGGGGTCATGGAAAGTTGGATGTGACTGAATGATTAAACAACAATAATAAAAAAAAAACAAAATAACAAAAATGACAAAAAAAACAACAATAAAAAATAAAAACAACAATAAAAATTTTTAAAAAACTGAATGATTAAACAATAACAAAAATAATAAAAATTATATGTACATATATATACAAATGTGTGTGTGTGTATAAAATCCTGTTAGTACATAGTTGTTTGCATGCTATTTTCTATTAGGTAGTGACTCCTTGTAAACAGGGGCTGTTTGGATTTGGTTTGAATTTCATTCTTTGTCCTTTCTTGGTTGTTTTTACCCCTACCACTTAGCCCAGTGCATGGCACAAAATTGGCATTAATTAATGCTTGTTGACTTGACTTGTCTTGAAAAGTGGCATTGAAGAGCAAGGCGATGAGAAGAAAAACTAAATTAGATCATATCTGCATGGAGGAAGTGTGAACTGGGGGCTTCCAGTTCTAAAGGTATTGAAGAATCAGTTCTCGATAAATCTGAAACTAGAGGGTACCAAATGCTAAGAAGAAATGATCCACATTATTATTACCCCCCAAAAGGGAAATGAGGAATGTCAATAATGACCCAGCCATATGCTTACTTTCCCAAATCGGCAAAATCTTTATGAGAATAACCTACGCGAGATGATGAGCAGTAGCTTCTCATAAAACAGTGAGAAGCAATCAAGGGAAAAGCTTTACAGAAAATCTGGCAAGAGACCCAACTCAACAAAGTCATCCTGAGGACACTGAAGGATAGAATTCGAAGTAGAATTCTTTAAACAACACACATATATCAAAAGAAAAGGGATGACAAATGAAGGACTGGGCCCACTTTATTTCGAGCACATGAGATGATGAAAATGTAGTATTGAGAGGACAGAACTGCGCAATGCTACGTTCATTTTCTATAGTGTTCTTTGTCTATATTCTTTGCCGTGTAAAATACAAGCTTGTTGAGGATAGGGTGTGTACTTCTTGTCTGTTTTTTGCTTGTTTTGCCTTTGTATCCCTAGTACCTAACAGGGGTGGGTGATCTGTGGCCTCAAGGCCACATGTGGCCCTCTAGGTCCTCAAGTGTGGCCCTTAAGGTTTTCCACCCCTGAACTAGCACAATAAGAATTTGAGGAGTCTTCATACTAAATCAAAGTTAACAGTGTGATGTGGTAGCCAAAAAAAAGAAAAACAAATGGACTATTGACTACATTAAGGAGACCTGCTGCTCAGTCTTCCAGTTGTATCTGACTCTTCATGTCCTTGTGGACCATAGAAGGCAAAAGCTGTCCTTGGCAAGGAAACTGGTGTGGTTTGCCATTTCCTTAGCCAATGGCTTAAAGGAAACAGAGGTTAAGTGACTTGCCCAGGATCACATAACTAGCGTCTGAGGACAGATTCACACTCAGGTGTGTCCTGACTCCATGTCCAGTGCTCTATCCGTTGAGCTGCCCAGCTGCCTAAGATAGCCTAGCTTTCATGATAAGTGAGAGTTCTCCATACTCTCTCTGGGTCAGACCACGTTTGAAGTATGATGTTTGTTTCTGGACAGCATAGTTAAGGGAGGACATTTCTAACCCATTGAAAGTGCCCACAGTACAACCAGGGTAGTGATGCCATATCTAGGTATTTGGACGGAAATGAGTAATATTTATCCAAAAGAACAGACTCGGGTGGGAGGCAAGATTGCTGAGCTCACCTATTTGGAGGTCTGTCATATGCCTGTCCTGTTCATCCCTGGGGGTAGGACCAGGGATAGGTGGAAGTTAGAAACTGGCTTGATGTAAGGAAAAATTTCCTAAGAATTAAAGCTACTCAATAGTGGATTGCACTGCCTTGGGAGACAGTGAGTCCCCTCTCACTGGAAGGCCTCAAGCAGAGACTGGACGACCGTGCCTTGGGTGCATTGTTGTGAGCATGTTTTTTTGGCTGTGGCTCAAACCAAATAGATAATGAAAAGAATTCTAACTCCAAAATGTTGTGATACTATGAAATAAGGAATCTGAAAACGTTGTGTGATGGAGACTCTTCAACACTGGTGATACATTTGGTCCTGAATCTCACGGTCCTATACGTGTTGTGAGGAGCACCTCATTTCGCTACCAGGTGATCCTTAATATCAGGTGCCACATACAGCAAGGAGACGGATGCTTTCTCTGGTTGTCTGTTTGCTCCTGGGTCTCCCGACCTCACCCTCAGCAACACCTGAGCTCACACTCTGCCTCAGACATTATCTGTGCGACCCTGAGCAAATTACATAACTTTCCCCAGTCTCAGCCTCAGTATTGTCACCTGTGAAACAGGAATCATAATAGCACCTGACTCCCATTGTTGATGTGAGGATCAAATGAGGTGATATTTGTACAGCAATCTGCAGACCTCAAAGCTCTCTATAAATTCTAGCGGTTACCATTAGTGTTGTTGCTGTTTCTCTTATCCATCTGGCATTCTTTCCACTGTACCACATTGCCTCCCCAAGGACCTGAGATGGGCTAAGCTGCTTCTGCATCTTCCTCTGTTTCTTCATCTGGGTATTCCTCAGAGAATGTTTCGAGGACACGAGGTGTCAGAAATGGGGACAACGGGGTGATCGTACAACCACCCAGCCAAGGCTTCGACAGCCGCAGAATTGTCAAAAGAATCCGGAATTCGGGCCCGTGACACCAGTCTCTTCCTAGCTTTGCAGGAGGGCTGGAATCATCAGAGAACCTAAGACAGAAAGCATGAATCCAAGTCTACCAAGGGCAGTTGTTGGAATCCACAGCCGCTTCTTCCTGCTGGGGGTCAAAGCCAAGCAACGGCATGAAAAGCTTCTGTAATTGAGAACGAGTGAGTTGGGAACCTTGGAGCACCCCACGGAGCAGGGCCTCCCACTGGGGGCTGCAGTCCTCTGAAATGGAGTTATCAGGAAGAGAGTGATGCGGGCTTTTTTTTCTGAAGCCTTACAGTATCTGGAGCTGATAATCTGTTCTCCCAAGCACGGAGGGGAACAGAGTAGCTACTAAAGATAGGATTCTTTTTAGGCTTATTAAATTTCACAGTGTCTGTTTAATTTTTAAGAAACTTAGTATTTTACACATTGTGTTTGCAAGAAAGTCAGTCATGAAAGATTCAGTGTCCTTATGGGGAACATTTCCTTTCCTAAATGAAAAAATAAATTCACTGTTAACTCCCTTGAAAGGTCTTCTAATTGCGGAAGTCTATTCTCCCCCTCGAAGCACATGGGTAATTCCCATTAATAACAAAGCCCCTTAGGGTAAAAAAAAATCCCCCAAGATGTCGTAAAATGCACCAACGGGACAAAGTCTTCTGCCAAGGCTTGTGCTGCTGAGAGTCTGGATGTAAGCGACTCGATGTTCCTTCCACCAGGAAGGACTACAGCACATTTTACCTATCTATTTTATCTTCCCTTACGCAAGTGACTGCATTAAATGGAAAAGAGCAAATGTAGAAGTCGGAAGATTTAAATTCCAGCAACCTTTTACCCCCTCTATAAAGTCTAGTATTTCTTTATTTTTCTTAGATGACAGTATATCTCCCTGTGCCATGTTTTAGGATGAGAGAGAGAGAGAAAGAGAGAGAGAGAGAGAGAGAGAGAGAGAGAGAGAGAGAGAGAGAGAGAGAGAGAGAGAGATAACAGAACCCTTGAATTCCAGTAGTAGGCCACATGTTTATGGGAGGAAGATTCCAAAAACAGGGTCCGTGTGAGAAACATCTGTCACTCTAGACTAATTTTCTCCTGTCGATTTTCTACTCTTGGAAACATCTGCGGCTGAATTATATTTCTCTCCAATGTAGATTGCAGAGGTCAGCCAGTTTATCAGCTATTCTAAGAGCCAAATGTTTACTACAATGCTGAGATAGGGCGGAAGGAGCCAGAGGAAGTACATGCACTTAAGCCCCAAAAGGGAAAGAAGAAAAAAAGAAGAAGATGGAAGCCATCTGGTAGAGAGCATTGTAATTTTAAAATAAATTCAGCCAGGAACGGGCAAGTGGTCTTTCAACACTCTCAACAACAGAGACAAGTAAGAACACTGTTTGCATGTAAAAAGTCTGAGTGGGAGGCAGTAAAGAATGCAGGGCGGGGAGGGAGGAGACACAGGTTTGGAATCCACTTTAATACATCCTAGGGACAAGATCCGAGATGAGTCACTCAACATCGCTGAAATTGAGAGAGATAAAATGTCAAATATAAAATGAGGAGAAAACCTGCAATCTTTACCTCATTGCGGGCTCAAAGGAGCTGATGGATGTAAGGCACTCAATCCGTGCCATGAGTCATTTGTATTAGTTATTTTTGTGATTAGTCTCTTATGTTGTTTATTTTATTAGGATAATTATTACTACATGTAAAAAAGGTGGATGATACTTTCACTACCTCCCCCAAAGGTGTAGTCAAGTCAACTAGCACATATATGCCCACGATGTGCCAAGCAGTGTGCTAAGTTCTGGGACTACAGAGGAAGACCCAAGCCAGCCCAGCCTCTCAAAGGATCCCACAATTTATTGAGGGGATCATTCAAAAAAAAGGTCCCACTTTCAAAAGTTCCTGTGTCTAAACAAGATGTATAGGGTGCAAGTGGGAGGCCATCTCCGGGGAAGGCCCTAACATTGAGGAGGCCAAGGATGGGCTTCTTGAGGAAGTGGGATTTTAGCTAAAACTTGAAGGAAGCTAGGATACCGGGGAGGCTGATGTGAGGGAGACGATCCAAGGAAGAAGACAAATATTACAAAGAGGAAAACGTTTTGTCTTCAAGTATAGCAGAAATATGAATTACTTACATTATCACTGCCTGCGATTAACCACCATCCTCCACTCTAAAAAAAAGAATCAGAATAAGGATTTCCCTTGCAGCTTTCAAAGAAATAGATGAAATGGTGCATGTACACGTGCATGTGCAGTGTGTGTGTGTGTGTGTGTGTGTGTTTACATCTAAGCTTTCCAGGACCACTGTCAGTCCTACATGGTTTAGCATAGTGGAAAGAGTATTAAACTTGGGTCAGAGGCCCTGAGTTCAAATTCCAACTCTGCAACTTACAACCTCTTTTCGATTAAGCAAATCCCTAAACTTTTCTCTGGACCTCAGTTTCCTCCTCTATAAAATGAAATTGGCCTGCCCAATCTCAAAGTCGTTTTCAGCTCTAAATCCTATCGCACTAATATAAAGTTTGGCATAGCAGATTGCAGTTGGCCTGGTGTTCAAGCCAGTAAAACAAGGGCTGCTGGCACCTTTCTGAGACTTTAAATTTCAGAGAAAGTGCCAACGTGTATCAGCTGAGTGAGTTTCCACTTCCCAAGGTTCCCTGTACCAAAGAAATTACAGGGCTGGTTCCTAGTGTATTGATAAATGAGATTATCAATCTTGGTTATTTTTTTTACTAACCAATTTAAAAATGGATAACCATGATTGATAACCTAATATATCAATACACTAGGAACCACCCCTGTAATTCCATTGGTACAGGGGACTCTTATCCCCAATGTAACTCTCTACGAAGTCATACTTAAGGTGGAAATAGCAAAAGAATTAGCAGCTACAAGTCATTGTAGCTGGAGATCAGAGACTCATTTTTTATGGCGTTTATTTTTTGGAAGTACCAATTAAAGTAATAATGGTGTGCTGCACTAGTTGGAGTCAAGCATCTCAGATTTGAAAAGGGCGTGAGTTTTGCTAGTTCAAATCATGCCTGACTGGAAGGCTTGGCAATATTCCCTGGAAAGGAGTGCTGCTTTTGGATTCAGAAGACTTGGGTTCTATCTTTCCTCAGACACGAGTTGTGTGACCTATTTCAAGTCACTTAACCTCTCTTTGCCTCAGTTTCCTAACCTGTACAATGAGGCAGGTTAGACTAGAATCACTAGATGTTCTCTAAGGTCCTTTCTAGCTCTAAATCTAGGAAATTGAATCTCAACCAGGAGTCATTCAGCTTCTGTTTAAAGACTGCCAAACTGATGCAACCCACCCCATCTCAGGGCTTCTGGGAGCATCAGACAAGGCAATTATCCGAGAGTTTTCTCTTGAAGAGTGCTATGGAAACGTGAGATGTCATGGTGGTGGTGGTGGTGCTAGAGGTGGTCCTGGTTGTTTGGCTGTTGTGGTTGTGGTTGTTACCTTTCAAGGCAGTTGGGGGGGAGGGGCTCTGATTGCTAGGAAAGTGTCTCTTTGCATGGAGCGGACTTCTGGCTCCAGCGTCACAGAATCTGAGTGGAAAGAGCCTCAAAGGCCTCCTGGGATAAGCTGCTCCTAAGTGAGGTGTCCTCCACAACGTCCAAAGCGCCTTGCCCCTGATGGCTCCAAGTTGAGTCCTCTGGCACTAAGCAGGATGGACTTCAGCCTACACATACTTGAGGATGGCTATCTTGGCCTTCCTAAGGACTTACTGACTTCCTTCTCCTTCTTCTTCCTTCTTCTTTCTCTTCTTCTGCACCAATAGGTGTCTTTTCTTCTGAAGGCATCTCCTTTACACCCTCTAGGCCAGTAGATTTTAATAAAATTCAATCCACGATTGATTCCAAATCTACTGCCCCCTTCCTTGTGCCCTATATCTCCTTGCTGCTCCTGACCCGCACTAATTAAAACAAACAAATAAAAACCTGTTAATTTCTTTCATGCCCTTGAGATACTTGGACACAGGATTGCTTTTCCCCCCACGTTGTTAATATATCTTTGAAATATTCTTTAGGCCTTTTTCCTTTCAATCATATAGGGTTTTCTAAGAATTTCCAATTATGCAATGTTTTGTGTAGGAAAACAATTTTTTTCCAAAATATGCATGTCTTAGCCCTCCCCCCCTTAATTCCAATGTGTTCATTAAATAAAATGTGGTAAATGCTATTAGCTGAGTATTTAGAACTAAGGCCCTGAAGTCATGTCATCTTTTATGAGCTCTTAGCATTTTTCTACCTTGGAAGAGAGGGAGGAAAGGAAGCCTTCTGCATAGGGCCAGAGGCGTTGTTGGTGTTAGTTTATGGAAGTGGGAAACCTTAAAGAGTGTTTTGCCAGAGGGGAAAAAGGTACTTTGAAAGATCCATGGAAATGATAAGGTTTTTCTCTCTCTTGCTCTCAAAGTGCTTGGAGTGCATTTCAAGGGCGCTTAAAAATAATAATAAATGTTTGTAAAAAGATCACTCATTGAGATTCAAAGGACACAATAACTTTAAAGAGTAACAGATGAAAAATTCAGCAAGGCTTCACTTTCCCAGACGACATCAGCAGGTACATGTGTCAGTAAAAGGTTTGTTTGTATAAGACATTGGAAATACCAGGAATTTTCAAAGTGGGAGATATGCTTAAAATGACTTTTAAATCTAAATTTTATTAACCCTAAGAGGACTTCAAAAATCATTTCTAAAGGCAAGAAACTTACTTTGAGTGATAACCTGAGAAACATGTTTTACTGCTGATGATGCTAATAAAGCAGATTATTGGTTTCATCTTTGTACTCAAAGTTATTCAGTTTTTTGTGTCGTTTTGTTTTGTTTTTTGACAAGTGAAAACATAATCTCAAAGTCTTCTTCTCTAATACCTGGGGGCCTCTTTTAAAGATAGACCCACCAGTCTTTTGCACATTATGAAATCCCAATTTCAAGAATTTAAAATGATCTACTTTTGAAGAGGTGGTGGTAAGGAAAACATTCACAAGGCTTCAGGTCTTCAAGGGCTCAGTCATATTGAAATATCTCAGGACAAAGAATAATGAGCTTAACAAATTAGGATGATCTGACAAAGTCCTTTGTCCTGCAGAGCTGGGATGAAAGCTGCCTTGATTGTTGAGGCCAAAGTAGGAAATGTTTTCATACTGAGATTTAATTTCAGAGGTTTAGTGTTTCTCAATTGGGTCTTTAAAAGAAGGAGAAGGAGAAAGAGGAAGAGAAAAAGTTTTACATCTCTGACATGCTAATTGGCGAGAGAGAGAGAGAGAGAGAGAGAGAGAGAGAGAGAGAGAGAGAGAGGAGAGAGAGAGGATATTCCAAATGTAGAAAAAAATTTCAGAAATCTAAAATGGAGTTTCATCCTAGTATCTATACAATGTAATGGCTTTCCTTAATTTTCTTTCTGCCTTTCCTTAGATGATAAGGAGTAGCATTTAATTTGCCTACTCTTTCTGTCTATCTTTCTATATATGTATATATTGGAATGGACATATATATAGATAGATAGACAGACAGATGGATGGACGGGCAAGTGGGCAGATGGACGGGTGGATGGATGGACAGATAAATAGATAGATAGATAGATAGATAGACAGACAGACAGATGGATGGATAGAGAGATTTTATTTATATATGGATTTTAAAGATAGAGATAGGTAAATAGATATTTCTTGACTTTTTAAAAATATTTTTGTTTTAAAGCACTGCTCTTTATTATTAATCAGCCAACCAATAAGCATTTATTAAGCATCAACTATACATCTTTGGAAAAGTGAAAGCAAAAGTTGATTTTTTTTTTTAAGAAACGAAAATGAACATTTTACAAATCTGTTATTCAATATGTTGAGTTGTGAGATTTGGAACCCATTTTCATGCGGTTTTGAAAAGTGTTAACAGAGTTGAAAGAAAAAGAATTTGCTAAATTCTCTTTGGAATATTGTTGAATTAAGTAGTTAACATATTGGTTATTGCTATTAGAGGTAAGTCTTGGTGATGCAGTCTAGAGGTTAGGGGTCCTGGAACCCCAAAATCACAAAACCCCGGTCCTGCCCGAAAGAATTCGACCCAAGCCTTCTTGCAGCCAAAAACAAGGTTTATTGAAGATTCGCCATATTAGCTAGACTCTTAAGTAATCTGAGCATCTATGGGCTATTGGCTAGATTCTAAAAATCAAACATCTTAATGGAGACAAGATGGACAAGATCCCGGAGTGGCCAAGTAGTTTGGGGTGACAGGAGGAAGGGCCTAAGGAGATCTGGATGGGAGTTGCTAGTAAGCTGGGGTGAACAGAACTCCTGGGACCTGGACCAGGATTAAGGGTGGGAAATGGCCGGGGAACATAGGGAGGTAATACAATTGAGGGGAGATTGGGTGTAGCCACAATGAAAGGCCAGTTGGGATTATAGCCTCAGGGGAACGCCAGAGCTTTGGCCATGTGGGAAAGTCCAGGGTTTTTCCTTTGTGGGGCCCAGATTCCAACCCCATCACTGGCACAAGTCACTAGGTTTCCCAATGGATGGCTTTGTGCTATGATCTCCAAATCGTTATCTAGTCTAGCAGGGGTGGGAAACCTGCAGCCTTGAGGCCATATGTGGCCTTCTAGGTCCTTGGTTGCAGCCTTTTGATTGAGTCCAAGTTTTACAAGAACAAATTTTTTTATTGAGGGGATATGTTGTATGAAGTTTGGAGTCAGTCAAAGGGCCGCACTTGAGAACCTAGAGGGCCACATGTGGCCTGAGCCTGCAGGCTCCCCATCCCTGACTGGACTCTTGAAGTGCATCAGATTGGAGAAGCTGGCCAGGAAGTATTTATCAAGCACCTGCTATGTGGCAGATACTGGGCTAAGCAACTGGGGATTAACAAAGAGGCAGAAGTCAAACAGGCAGGCTTCCTTTTCAGAATTGATGTGCCACATGGGATTACATCTTCACTATCATAAAAATGACTGTAAGATGAAGAGAATCTAGGAACCCCCACCCCGGGTTCTTTGTAAGTTTTCTGAATTTTGTTTGCTGTATCTATTTATATTCCTAGCTCTCTGACCCTGGGCAAGTCATATAACCCTGTTTTCCTCAGTTTTCTCATCTGTAAAATGAGCTGGAGAAGGAAATGACAAACCACTCCATTGTCTTTACCAAGACAACCATAAGTGGGATCATGGAGAGTGGGACAGGATTGAAATGACTGAACAACAAAAAAAAATAATAAAAAGGATTATTTTAGTCCTTGTATTTGCATATGGCTCCTAGCACAGTAAGGCTGCCAAGTGATAGAGTGAAGGGAGTGGACATACACACACACACACACACACACACACACACACACACACACATATACACATTCCATAAATACCATTGGTTAAGGGCCTGCTACTACCAATACTACCAATCAAAACTAGCATTTATATAACATTTTAAGGTTTGCAAAGTGCTTTAAAGCTATTATCCCATTTGATCATCACAAATCTGTGAGTTAAATGCTATTATGATCCTCATTTTACAAATGAGAAAGACAGAGGGGCTTTCAAGGGATTAAATGTGCTGCCTGGGACCGCAGAGCTGCTGAGTCTTCCTGACTCAAAGTGACTTCTCACCTGGACCATTGTAACAGCCTTCTAATTGATGTCTCTTCAAGTCTCTCCCCTCTGAAATGCATTTTTTTAATTTCATTTCAAAAATGGCTTTCCAAATGCACAGGTCTTACAATGTCATTCCTCCCCTCAATAAACTCACGTAACTCCCTATTCCCTCTAGAAGAACATCTCAAATTCTCTGTCATTGAAGCCCCTTAACAAGCTGGCCTTTTCGTCCCCTTGCTGCCCACCCATTGCAGTCTTGTTCCCCTTTGCTCCTCTCCCTCATTCTACAGTCATCCTGTGCTAGCTCCTTCATGCTCCTTCTCACACAGGATGTGTGGTTTGCTGTCCCTTATGCATCTCGCTGCCCATTGGTGAAGGAGCTCTTTCCGAGTCCTACTAGTGCGTGTGATTTCCTTTCTGAGTACTTTCCATCTACGCTGGATGTATTTTGTACATGATGTATCTAGTATATATATTTCCCCCCATTAAAGAGAGAGCAAGGGCTGTTTTTGTTTTTTCTTCATGTTGCTAGTGCTTAGTACAGTGACTGGTATGTAGGAAACTCATTGGGAATGTTTGCCTATTGATCGATTGGGATATTCCAGGGATTTCTGCTTGCAGATTCTATTCTACCGGCTGCATAGAAAGCCCAGGAAACATTGCTGACGTTGTGACCACGAACAAGGGAACCATCATTTCAATGCCTCAGGAAGATCTCTAAGACCCTGAACTCCTGAGCAGGTGCTAGTGCCCTGTATTCCTACATCCAAATGATCTGGGGAGGAAACTAAAACAAAACAAAACTGACAAAACCAACAAACAAAACCATCTGCCTATCGAGGTGCATAGCAAATCTCATGTCCCAGTGAATAGAAGCTCACTGAGAGCAAGAGCTACGGCCTTTTTCATCCGTTTATCCATCCCCAGACCTTAGCTCAGGACCCTTCACATTGCAGGCTACTAGCCGGACTAGTCATTTGTTGAATGACCGACCTCACTGACCAAAGAAAGCTCATTAAATCAAGCAGCAAACATGGCTACACCGTGCAGTGTTCTAGGACCTGAGCGCACAGATACAGAAGCAATGGTCCTTGGCCCCATGAAGTGCATCATCCACTCGGTTGCCAGCCTTGTCAAAAGGCCCTTGTAGGCTGACTGATCAATGGGATGCGTTGGTTGCATGCAACTTGTCCTCTACTGGCAAGGGTTTCTCCACTCTCAGACTTGTCTCTCTCGGTTGTCTTCTGCTCATGCCAACTAACAGATCTTTCCTTCCTCCCTCCATGGCTATGTGGCACCCCACTGATAGTCCTTCCTTTACTTTCTCATCCGTATGTCTTCTGACCAATGTCTTCTTCTGCCTCCTGGGAGACCTGCAAACTGGAGTTAGCTCCTGAGATGCTCCTGAACTTTCTAAAGCCAAAATCTGCCTAGAAGATGAGACTCTCACATTTAGACTCAGTGGTTCTTAAGATAGATACCTTAAACTTGAATCATTCTATTGAAAACTTAAACCATTACATTTATAGGATAGGAATCACAAACTACCACAATATTATATCTTATTGACTAATTGTAGAATAATAAATGTCATTTATGGTGCCCTAAGTTATTAAAAAGCAGAGTTGGGCAGTGGATAGAGAGCTTGCTTAGCATCAAGAAGAACTGAGTTCAATGTCTAACAAATACTGGCTGTGCGACCCTGAACAAGTTAAATAACCTGGCAGACCTTGAGGTAATTCTCTAATAAATTATTGCACAGGTACAGTTCTCTTTTCAAAAAAGGTAATTCTCGTTGGGTAAACCCTGGCCTGATGAAATAACTTATTTAAAAAATAATTAAAATAATGCCAAGTATTTACATCCATCAGTAGGTACCTAGCAAGTAATAAATATTACACAGGTGTTGGTTGAGTGACCAGTTGATCATCTCAATGGACAGATATAACAAATTTGGAGCCATGATTATTATCAGACTGTTTTATACTGACGGAAACTGAGTACTGAAGGCAGAAAGGGTTGCCCCTAGTTTCCACCTTTGTAAAACAAGACTAAGCATAGCCACTTCCTCGCTGGGTTCTTGAGAGGGGAAAGGCATGTCAAGTTCTTTGTAAGTTTAGTTCGCATTATTGTGATTGTCTGAGTCACACAGAGTAAGTGTGAGAAGCAGATGAAAACTCAAGGTTCTTTACTCTGGGTCCAAAACATATGTGATGGTAAAGATGTGATGTGCTGTAGGATAATATCCCTTGTGAAATCTTAATGGTTCCCTACTAAGAACCTACTAAGACCCTTGTCAATGATGTCCCTGATGCTTTTGTAGGTCATGATAGATGGATAGATAGATAGATAGATAGATAGATAGATAGATAGATAGATGCATACACATACATACACATAGATATATATGTGTATATTATATATATATATGTATATACTTATATATATTTAAGCATATAATCTAGTAGTCTCTCTGTTGCCTTTGGGTGTGTTTATCTAAGTGTGTTAATAAGATCTGAAGTTTTTGGGGGTTTTGTTTTCCCATGGCTCTAGTATTCTTCCTCTCCTTCTGTTACTTTCTGAATTAATTCCTTGACTAATTCCTCAATGCCCTTACAACTCTGTCACCTTCAGCATGTATCTCCTCTATGGATACTTGGTCCAGCTCCAACTGCTTTCCTGCTTTCCCCTAGTTTCTTTCTTTCATTTGTTTTTTAATGTTCATTTCTATATCCCATAGAATCACATCCAGGAAGATGACATTTCAGTTGCTTGATGGAGTAAAGAGGTTGTGATAAAAGTATCTGCAGATCTTTTCCATGGTTCTTCTACTAGAGTCCATACATCCTAGCTTGGCTTTCTCTATATATGTCTACTTTCTGTATGTGTGATTTTTTTGAACAAATTTTGTTTAATTCACTTAATCACCGATGGTGTACGCATCTTTCCTCTGGATTTTCCATGAAAGGCAGGTCCTTCTGCTTTGTGAAATGCTTTGAGATCCATAGGTGAAGGTTGTCTTTTAGGGCAGATGAGTGCCACACAGTAGCGGATCTTCATGTCTTCATAGACTTGCCATTTCCATATAAATAAGTGTAAATCACTTCACATGAAGACCTGAGTGAATTAATTGCAGAAGAATAGTTCAGCATGCAGTGAACACATTAGGATACTTGAACACAGCTGCAAACTCAGAGGATAAACTCGATTAGAATACTGTTTGCAGCAAATAGCAAATCGAAGCACTCTTTGAGGCAATTAGCAAAATCAGAGCATCCTTTGAAGCAAATAGGCATGAAAAAAATGTCTTTCTTGCTCTGATTTTTTTTCCAAATGCATAATTCTGCTGGTGTCTTGAGCATCGCAGAACATGTTCAAAGCCCAATGTTTCTGAGTTGCTGACATCCAGATGAGATGTTGCTTTGATGTGAAATGTTCAGCTACAGTCAAATGCACATTTTCAACACCAACCATGATAAATGCGAACTATTACAGTGACACCCACAACAGGCTGACTCACCGATATCAAAGCCCATCAGTCTTCTCTGAGCCCATCACTGATGGGGTGCTGAGCTCGGGTACATAAAGAAGGACTTTGCTGTGTTGATGGATCTATGCTTCCATCCCCGCAATTTAGACCTGGGAGGGACCCAGAGCCCACATAGTCCATCTACTAACACCTGGCGTTACACAAGAGAAAACTGAGGCCCAGAGAGGTTAAGTGAGATAATATTGGTGATAATGATAGTACCTACTTCCCAGGGTTTCTGTGAGGATCAGATGAGATATTTGGAAAGCACTTTACAAATCTCAAAGGACAACATAAATGTGGTTACTGTTATCATTATAATAATAGTTATGATTATTATATTTTGCTTCCTTAAGGTTATGCATTTAATAAGGGTTGGGATGAAAACTCTACCTCTATAAATCATAACCCTTTCATGCTTTCCCATCCCATACCATCTGTGTCTTCCTATGTATCCATCATGGAGGATCATGACACATTAGAAAGAGAGTTGAATTTGTAGCTAGAGGGTCAAGTTTCAGATCCTGCCTCCACTACTTACTACCTTGTGACCTTGGGCAACTAAATTCTTCTCTCAGGGCCTCAATTTCTTCATGTGTAAAATTAAGAGTGTGGGTTAGAAGATCTCACAGGTCCTTTGGAGTTGGAAATTTACAATTGTATAACATGCTCTATAGGTCTTCCTTTTATTCATTGGAGAACCTGGAGCTACACATACACCTCTCAGACCCTTTGTCTCTTTTCTTGAGCTCTTACGATATGAATATGCATAGCTACTTTTTCTCAATCATAGCCTTCATCAAAAATATATTTTATGTCCCTGCTTATGTTCATCATTCAGAATATTCTACAGCTGACTCATGCTCGCTGTGGACTCTTCTATTGCCCTTTGGATTATTTGGAGTTTTTATTCAATTGATATAATGGGGTCTCATGACTCATGGCCACCCATGAAGTTGTACTAGCAGAATATTTGGCCCACGAGATGGGTTTTTGTAACAGCACGCAGTTGGGGATAGTCCAACATGCCACACGATTTCCCCATACCATTCAGCCAAGTTTCCTCCTTCTACACAATGGTGGATGGTAAGATCAATCACTTTCACAGTGTGGAGTATTTCACAGAAGAGGATTCTTGTTCTAACCCCTGATGTAATTTATAAAATGCCATCTACAAATCAGAGGCTTTGGAGAGCTTTTACCTCACCAAGTAATCTTTTTATTTCTTTGTTTGTTTTTTTTCCAACTCTTTTCAAGATAGCTTCCATGAAACTGATGCCCAACTCAGCAAATGATATTCCCTTTTCAGTGTGGTAACACATAATATAGCTGTATAAAGTTATCTAGATCCTAATGTCTTCTCTAGTTTAATGTGTTCCAGGATGCATCTTTCCTGAAAAGGGCATTCAAGGCTCCATTTTGTTTTACCTGTTGGAATGCTTCAGAAAGGACAGGGTGTAATTAATTATTTGCCACACCTCTTAGTTCTGTGACTGAAAGACTCAGGTTTACTCTAGGGAGTCTTCTGATTATTCCTAATATTTCATCAAGATGCCACTGATGTGTACATAGACCATTCTCCTCAATAGTTTTATAGAGATGAGAATGCAACCGTAAAGTGTGATAATTGACTTTTTTTTCTTTTGTCACTTGTCTTTTTAAAATAAAAATCCTATCTTCAGATTGGACATGGAAAACTGCTTTTTAAAAGGGTTCTGTAGCAGTAGACTATTGTTTCTCTCAATATATAATCAAATACTTTATTCTTTTGTTCAGTGCCTATCAGACTCAGTGTGCAATTCTCCATATATGTTGTTTGGATGTACATACACCACACATAAAGACACAATATTTCATTATGTTGTCTACAAATGAATAGATCCTTACCATTCAAAGACATTGCTGCTGATTCTGTAGGCACTTTGGAGTATGTTGCAGAGGAGGAAAAAAAAAAACAAAACCTAGACTAATAGGCCTTAGAGATGGGAGTTCCACTCCTGGTTATTCCAACCTTGTCTGACTTTGAGTAAATCACTTAGCTTTTTTGGACTCTCGTTTTACTATTTGTGAAATAAAGGGGTGGGAGTATCATTAAGGTCTCTTCCAACTTTGAAAATTAATGATTGTTTTATAGGTTATTTAACTGGAGATAATCGGTTCTCCAGTCCTCCACCTTCTTCTATCACCCCCACCGATATGGTAGAAAGGATCAATTATGCATTCATTTGAATTTTTGACCTAAAAGGCTCATTAGGTTTCAAGTGAGTGGAAACTCAAGAATGCAAATAACTTCTTGAGACTGAGGCCAATATTCAACAGTGATTTCTATCTATAGTTCACAAGAGCAAAAACAAACAGATAAACGAAAAGCTCAAATCAGAGGGGAGAAAAGATTTTCTGTGCACAGAAGAGAAAAAAGTACCATGATTCTGATTTCCATGTGAAAGAGTTACATTGTTTCCTTCCTGTTTAGTCTCTCTTTATCTAATATGAATCGCTATTCATTGTGATGTGTCATCACATGAATATCATTGGCAATATTTCACAAGGTCCCATAGATTTGCCAGGCATGAAGCAATGGCCACACTTAGCTCAAATGAGCCCCAAACAAATGCCAGGCAACCACCGCAAACCAATCCAGGCCCTTACCCTCTGGGCTCAGCAGCCAAACCCTTGTTGTTTTTGCTATTGTTCATAAGAGATCATAGGATTTTTCTAACACATAATGTAAATCCATGAAAGCTGTCTGAATGCAGGCCATAGGATTCCAAAAATATTGCAGTACACACACTGAGCTCTCTTGGAAATATTGTTCTGTCGATAGGAGTTTGAAGAATACATATGGATTTTTAGACACCTGAGGATTGGACAAGATCTTTTGGGCCAGCCAGGTCAGCCACTTCTGAGATCACCCCCAGGGCAATAGCCTTTCAAGTACTACCATAATGAGTCACCTCCTTTAGTAAGCTCATGTAAGTGGTGCTTCAGCAGTGTGCCGGGTGTTTCCCGAGTCATGGAAAGGAAGGATAAACTAGAGCATACTCGATATTCTTGACACAGTGTGGAAGAAAAGCCCTCCACTGATAAGGAAAGCTCCACAGGCCCTTCCGCTTAATGCAATCCTGAAATAGGAGTTTAACTTCTTGGAGTCTTTCTTCTTGCCATTGACTTATCCCCAGGTACCCATCGGAAAGCTAAGATCCTCACCAACCAAATATTCTAGCCTTAAGGACGAATCTCAAATCTGTGCTTAAGAGATGCACATACAAAATCCGTTGGTTGATTACATTGTGGGTGCCTGATACAGCAGAGGCCTGGCACCTCTGAAGTGTTCTGAACATTCACCCCTTCAGGTTAGTGCATTCATTAAAACCCATCTTGGGAGTGGGATGTGAACGGGAATTGAGCTTCTGGATCTGAATGGGTAAAAAGGCACTTAGAGAGAGAGATAATCGTCACCTCCCTACATCTGTGATTTTTCAACCTAGCTCAAGGCCAACATCTATCCACAGAGAACAACAGAAGGAAGGGTAAAATTATTACTCAGTCTTTAAGGCATTACCATCCGGAGCTCTGTAATATTAAAAGATACTAGGCAGTGATACTTAGCTGCTTTTCTTTCCTACGCTTTAATCATGGTACAAATAATGCATGAATTTCATTTTGTCCAGAAAGTTAATATCTTAAATCCTCTACTACATTTTGGCTTTTTTTTTTGGTCTCTGATCATTGGCAGAAGAAAAAAGTCAGTCAGCTACTGTCAGAGCGTGACTGTTTCTCCAACTAAATACCATGAGATGGTGTCTGGACTGTTACCACAAAGTACCCAGTGCGGGCTTTCATTGCACAGCCATCTTCCTCACTTAGAGAGTCCATCCTCCTCTTGTCTCTCCCCAATTGTAGTTTTTTGGGGTTTTTTTTGTAGCATTCCCAAAGCTTGCTTCCATTATCGACTTATTTCCATGTTTGAAAATGCTTCAAAGCAAATTATACACTTCACACTGATAATAAATTCAGAATGTGAAGCTCATGACAAGCACTTAATAAAACTCCTGCAAGTTTGAGGAATTTATTAACATGCATTAGGAGTATTGTTACTTACCAATAGATTGCTGGATCAATGTGAGCTGGATCTTTTTAAATATATCATTATTATTATTAGGTGGGAAGGGGGAGTGGGTGAACCAAAAATGAAATAAACAATAACACTGTTCTCCTCTTTTATGTTTTCTTCATGTGAAGAACATCGCAATTTGTAAAATTCACCCACATCATCTCCTCAAGTAGCCACCTATTTGTTCAACTTATTTTAATTCAATTCAATCAGAGTTTATTTATCACCTACTAAGTTTCCATCACCAGCATCACCACTCTTCCACGTTGTTGCCTCTTCTAACCCACCTTATTATCTGCAACTAACAATCATCTAGAGTCTTGTGGATGTAATCTAGTAATTGGCACCCATCACATTAAATAAATGGGAGACTAATCAGGTTCCCCTAAGACTCCGTTTCTGTCTTTCAGGATGATGGTAAGCTCATCTCTATTGGAGGCTCCTTTTTCCAATGAGACATAATTTAGAAAATACAGCAATGTTCCAAAGCCACCTCCTCCCATTTCCTTACTTCTTTGCTCCCATCCTTCCACCCCCAAGAGAGAATAGTTTTTGATGCAGGGCTGACTGTGTTTCTCTTTCAGAATCTTTCCTATATGTGAAAGCCAGGCCCCTAATAACCTTTGTTACTTAACTCTCTTTTCACTATCCAAGCTGTTCTATCCACTTGGAATGTCTTCCCCACTAATCCATTTTTTCAAGATCCCACCATATAACTATACCAGCTGTCAGAGATTCCTTCTTCTTCTAGACATTCATAGCATGTTATGTGTAACCTTCCTTGGTGGTTAACATATTGAATTATAAGCGACCTTGTAACATATGTTTGGTCTTCCCAGCTAGATTGCAGGATCTCTGAAGGCAGGAATTGAGTGTTCACATCTTCGCTTTCTTTACCGTAAAGGTTCCCAACTTTTTTCAAACCTTCTCCCCAGTTGCTACCTCAGTCCTTCCACCAGCCACCCATGCCCCTTGACTTTCAGTAAACTTTTCCAGATATACTATACAGTATGAAAGTAAATAAATTCTAGAGTTGTTCATGCATACACACATAAGACAAACCTTCCCATACCAATGCTTCAATATGAAATGAATTAAATTCTAGGCTCTATACATAAGAAAAAAAATAGACTAATGAATTGAAATAAGATCATATTGGGTTTGGGGGGGTTGTTTTTGTTTGTTTGTTTATTTTGTTTTTTGAACAAATATTCCTCAAACCTCATTGATAAGCTTTTTATTCACCCTGGGGAGAATAGTACCCCAGGCCGAGAACACCTACCTATAACACTTAGCTTGGTACCTCCTAGATAACAAAATTTCAGGGTAGGAAGTGATCTCAGAAACCAGCCGTTTTCATGCATACTTAAACAAAGATCCCTTTCACAACATACCCAAGAAATGCTTACCCAACTTTTGTTTGAAGACCTCCAATGATGAGGAAACCTCTCCTTCCCAAAGCAGCCCATTTGCATATGTACAAAGAATACGTTTTCTTTTTTTGTTGATGCTGGTGTTGGTGACATAATTTTCTCCTAAGTTATTATATGTTTATAACACAAAACGGACACAACTCTTTCCGAGGTCAGCATTTATTTTCTTTGCCCTTCTACTGGCTCCAAACTCTTATCTCCTCTTTTACAGAAAACTTCCCTCTAACATGAATGCTTTAGTTAACTCAATTAGTATACAGCTCTCATTCAACTACCATCCCACCTTCTTGATTATTTTGAGATCCCTCCCATATAAGTTGTCAATGAGAATTCAACCGTGGTCAAATCATTTTGTTATATATAGAGTCTGAAAGGAAAAATACTATCATTTGACTTACATTTTCTATTGAAAATGTCAATTCAATTAAAATTATTTTGACTTTTTGGCAATAGCTTAACAAGATCTTATAAAGGTAGATAGCACAGCAGGTCAATTGGAGCCAGGAAGATCTGAGTTCAGATCCTGCTTCAGATCAGCACTTTCTAGTTAATTGATCGAAATTCTGTAACCTCTTTCAGCCTCAGTTTCCTTGTGTTTAAAATGGGCATCATGCTAGCACCTATAGTTCAGACTTGCTGTAAAGATCAAATGAGATAATCTATATAGCACTTTGCAAACCTATAAATGCTTTATAAATATTAGCTATTTACTCTTATTTAGGTCTTCATTCCTCTTTTTTTTTTTCTTTTTGGTGAGGCAATTGGGATTAAGTGACTTGTCACACAGCTAGTAAGTGTTAAGTGTCTGAGTCTAGATTTGAACTCAGGTCCTCCTGACTCCAGGGCCAGAGCTCATTCCTCTTGTGGACTGAAGAAGCAACCCTTCATTGATAGGCAGGTTCACCTTGAAACTCTAAAGTCAAAAAGACTTTACTTCTGGTACTTTGATCTCAGAAATAGAGTAATCAACACACCCAATGATCATAACATTCCAAGCTGGAAGGGACCTTGGACATTGTATTCATAATGTATTCATTTTAGAGCCATGAAGCTAAGGCAGAATGAAGTGTGGGTCGCACTGGTCAGAAACAGCAAAGTAGGACTTCACAATCAGCTCCTCTGATTCCAAATCAAGGCTCCTTTACAGTTTAGTCAAGTTGTGGCTATCCTTCAGTCTAAAGTTCCAAGAGATGTGTTTTCAATGTGTGTTAGACAATAGGGAAGTAAGCTGGATTCAAAGCTCACTGACTGACTGGAATCAAAGGGAAATTGGGTTTGTTTATTTGTGTTTATTTATTTTATTTCACTTGTGCCATTGGAGTAAACATTTATTGAGCACCTACTATGGAAGAAGAACTTTTGCCAAGTCTTGGGTATGCAAAAAAAGGCACAATTAGCCCCTGCTTTTAGAGATCTAGCAGTGTCACATTAGTCAGAGGGAACACTCAATTTTGCCCTTCTTGACATGAGTAACACCATTGTGCTTTAACCTCTGTTTAAGTGTTAACTAGGTACTTATATCTAATCTGATGGTTTGCCTCATTTTATCCTAGTTTTTGAGCAAGGATAACCACAGCACAGAGTCCACTCTGTCTCAGATCTCTGAGATCAATGGATAGATCAGCAGCTTAGAAAACCCTCTCTAATTTCAAGAATTTTGTCTACCCACAAGGCCAGTGACCGATCATTCATGTTCCCAACATGCCTCATCCAACTGGGAGCAAAGAAACACACTTCTTTATGTGTCTGCAGATACTTCCAAGGTATAGAATAAGATCTTTTTACTGACTTGTCTTCTAAATGGTAATAATGTGAGTTCTCTTGCCATGACATGTGGATTTAGGGAATTCCTCATGAGGAAAATACCTCCACCAATTCAATTCAGCAACTGCTCTGCAACATGTCATCTTTTTACCATCTGGTTCGATGGATCCTTGGAAAAATGTCTCTAATGGGTTCTCCCAGAACTTGGTCCTGGTCTGTTTATTTATTTCTTTATTTCTTTTTATCAAGGGCTTTTGTAAAGGCATACATGTGATGCTCATTAAATCTGCAGATGACGGAGAGCTGGAAAGGATAACTATCATGTTGTAAGATCCATGATGATCTTGAAAGACAAGAACGTTAGGCAAATGCCAAAAAGATGAAATTTTGAAGGGAATAAATATCAATAGAATCTTTGAATTAGAAGGGGTCATTGTGAAACTAAGAATCTCCTCTACATTACAACTAGCAAGGGGCCCACCAACTTCAACTGGGGTACCTCCAGTGAGGTGAAACCGATTACCTCCTAAGCTTGCTCATTCTACTATTAGATTCCCACCCCCCCGCCATGGATTTTTTTTTAATATTGAACCTATATCTGGTTCTCTAAAACTTCTAACTATTGCTCTTATTTCTGATTTATGGGGGCAAGCAGAAGAAGTATAGCCCCTTTTCACACTGATAGCCCTTAATACCTAGAGAGAGTTCTCTCTTCCGTCATACAAATTTCCTACTTTGAGGGAAACATCCCCAATGCCTTCAACAAACTCTAGCATTCCATTTTCTCAAGGCCTCCTTTCCTGCCTTCCAAGTCCTCTCCTTAAAGCACTGCTGAATTGAATAGAATGAGCTAGAATTAGAATTGGTTGTCTAGAGAAGTGGTAGGTGCCCCATTCTTAGAAGTCCTCAAGTAGAGATTATCTGGTCACTTGTCACACATACAATCTTGGGAATTCCTTTCATGTATGGATTGGACTATGGTCTCTTTGAGCATTGGAGTTCTGAGATTCTATGGCTTTCAATTAGATTGAATTGAATTAAGTTGAATTGAGTTAGTCTTATCCTTGCCAATAAATCTGATGACTCTAGGGTAAGAAATGTGTCTTTTTCTAATCTTCATTGTATACTGTTCTAAACAGAGGGGTTGCTCAGTTAAGGACTTTGACTGACAACATGAGCTTCAAACCAAATGGAGAAATCATCTTGTCCTCTCAGTTGGAAGACATAATTCTTTGACGTGCTGGTGACATATGTGAAGCATCATATCTCCAGGGTGAAATTTCTGAAAGAAAATATTTTTTACAATTTTGGAAATACCTTTGAAATGGCTAGGCAAACCAGACTTTGTGGGGTCATAGATTTACATGTCATGATTTCAAACCCAGTTTACATTATGCACAAATGCTCTGCCCTCTCACCATTTCTTAAATATTGAAACATTAAAAGAATTAAATGGTTGGGGGAGAAAAGTGTCCACTGTTCATTACGATTTGATTAGCCAATCCTTGCTGACATTATGATGGATGAATATGATATGTTATGGGACATCATGTCAGAAACAATCCCAACACTGCAGCTAAAGGCAAAATTCCCTTTTCTAATAAGGGCTAATGGCTTGCTCAACAGACATTCCACTATTCTTGTTCTACTGTCTTAATTGTTCAAATAGACATTTTTACCCAAGGGGGTTCCTGAGGATTTCATTAGCCTTTTTTCTTCTTCCCCCTAACCCGCAGAGCAAATGGAAGAAATATCCTTCACTCATAGTCCTTATAATGGAAAGAAATTAAATACTGAGCAAAAGCCTACAATTTTTAAAGAAGTGATAAACCAATAGCTATGGTATTTACGTCATAACCCTGTAAGGGTGAATCATTTATGGCAGTATTTAGAAATTAAGGGGAGAAGGGGGAAGATTTATCCCTTGGTACATACATCAGAGCGAGATCCATGTGAGTATGAGAGCAGTAAGGCATGTAGAAAACATGCATGCAAAATTGTGAAATTCACGTGAACTCACTCCATGTATCTAGAAAAGGACATTGTGTTTGAGGAGCAAGTTCAGCTGGGCATAGGTTCATACGGGAAGCTTGGGATGAGGCATTTTAGAAGGAAATAGGACCTAAGGAGGACTTAAGCCTTTCTGCCCAATGTCAGAGATGGGGTATAATAAGTTAATGATTTGGAGAGAATAAAAGGACCCGAAAGCTGAGAAGACCAAAAATTTGTGAACTGGATTAATTCCTGCTGTAGCTGTTGTAGGGAATGTGGAAAGTTTGGGTCCTCTTCACAAAGAAGAACTGCCATGAATATAATAGAAGATGCTCTTTTCAAATAGATTTCCACCAAGATAGGTATGTGATCTACTGAGAATGATCTGCCCTTTTTTTTTTGTTTGTTTTTTTGTTTTTTTTGATATAAGCACTGTCCTTCTGGGATCACTTTGAGTGTTATCTTCATGGACTCAGAGTCATGGAAACTTGAGGTGGAAGGGACCTCAAAGACCTAGTCCAGCTGTCAGGTGAACAAAAATTCCCCCTATAATCTACCTGACAAGGGATCATCCGTTGTTTACAGAGGTCTAGTGAAGAAGAACTCACCACCTCCTCAGGCTGGCCATCCCTCATTTGGCAAGGCTATTGGAAAACAGTTGTTTTCTATCAAGCTCAAATCCATCTCATTGCAGCATAACACCAGTGTTTGCTCTCTGGGAGCAAGTAGAGCCAGTCTTATGCCTTTTACAAGGAGAAAGTCTCTTCAAATACTTGCAAACAGAAATCATGTCCTCTATAAATCTTCTCTAGTTCCTACCATCCTCATCCTCATCCTCATCATCATTATAGCTAACATTTTTATCATGCTTTAATCTTTTCAGTGTATTGTACATATATTATTTTATTTGATCATCACAACAACTTTGGAAGGTAGGTGCTATTATTATACCCATTTTGCAGATGAAGAAAATGAAGCTAATTTTAGAATGAGTAGATTTATAAAAAAAAAATTGCTAAATTTTAGTTGTAATATATCTACAGAGAAGGAACAAGGCCTAATGGATGAGAATCCATCCTTGAAACTGCTAATACTTGCACTCAAATCCTATCTCTGTCATTCAAATCCTATCTCAGGTAGGCAACAAACATTTATTAAGCATTTTCAGTATGCCTTCCATTCTTTACATTTATGTGTGTGACCCTACCTAGGTAGGAGGAGATGCCTTACCCAGAAAGTCCCTACATTGATGAAATCACAGACTGAGCCCTAATTTTGGTCCCTATATCCACAGAATTCAGCTGATCTGCCAGTCTTCTCAAGCTTATCAAGGTTAGTGTGGCATGCCCTTCTTCTTGATGAAGTCATATTGGCTCTATGGCATTAGACCTGGGTGGAGAATCTGTGGCTGCATGTGACTTTGTAGGTCCTCAAGTGTGGCTCTTTGACTGAATCCAAACTTCACAGAACAAATCCTGGATTTTTTGAGGACTAGAGGGCTGCTTGTGGCCTCAAGGCCATAGGTTCACCACCCATGGACTAGACTTTCCTCTTCTAGAGCTTCATTAACTGTCCCATTGCTAATATTTTCTGTATGTTATAGGGAATTCAAGTTAAATTCACTAACCTATATCTCCTACATGAGGTCCAGGCTTCTAAAGCCCAATCTTAGATATCATCATCTTAACTAGCTGTTCACTTCCCAAATATTCCTTTTTTTGTTGGAAGCCTCTGATTTGTTAGACATTAATATGGAAAACACAGCCTGTATCCAAAAGATCTTCAGTTTCTTGGCTAAGATTTTATAACTGTAAGTAATATTTCCAGATTATTTTTGGAAATTCTTACATATTCTTTCTCTCCTCCACGGCTTTTTTGAGAAGTTATTCTTAATTCAAAAGAAAATTAAAAAAAAAAAACCTACTTCAAAGTGAAATAAGCTATTATGCAAAACCTATGCCCTTCTTTTTCTTTAATCTTTTGAGGATTAAGTTGAAAGAAGATTAATACGAAACTTAGATGATCAACACACTCTGCCACCATTTTGTGGAGGGACATTGTCGTCTTAGCTCTGGGGATTATCAGTCAAGACACAGGCCTTCTTTCTGTTCGTTTTACCTTTCCTCTTATTCTTTTTTTCCCCCCATCATGTAGATCCATCTCATGTCTTTTAGACTCTTAATGTAAATCCATATAATGTGCTTCTCTAGAAGTATTCAATGGGTGAGTGCATAGGATAGTGCTTGGAAAAGTTAAAAGTAGGTAAACAAATATAATGTTAATAATAACAGAAAAAAATAGCTAGCATTTACATAGTGCCTTAAGGTTTGCAAAGTATTTTATAAATATCTCATTTTATCCTTAGAGCAACCCTGGAAGGCAGATGCCTCCATTCCTCCCATTCTACAGATCTAGAAACTGAGGCAGACAAAGGTAAAGTGACTTGTCCAGGGTCACACAGTAAACATCTAAGGAAGATTTGAACTCAGATCTTTCTGGCTCCAGATTCACCTCTCTATCTACTGTGCCACCTAGCTACTTAAGAGTCCATGATATTTCCTACATTAATGTGTAGTGCAGTGAAATTGATGGGATGTTGGGATCTGGACCCCTAAAGGGAAAAGACTATGTTTTTTAAAGCATCCCAGTCCCAGAATTTTCCCACAAATTTCAGCAGCCCAAATCACTGTCTGCTCAATCCAAGACATCTGACCCAGCCCATCCCAGCCCACCTAGATCTTCAACAGTTCTTTCCCAGTCCTCTTGACCCACACCAGAACAATTAACTCCTTTTGCTGTCTTTACCCAGGCTACTTACCACTCTTTAATCCCATCCACATCTTTTTACTGTTTCTTTTTTGTATATAAGTATCAATCAAGGCACAAATTCACTAAGAATCTAGCCTGCTCCTATTGGCATTACAATAAACTTTAGCTCTTTGACTGGAAAATGGTTTGAGTTCTTGAGTTCTTTCCAGGGAGACCTACCTATACCTTGACATTTCGGGGTTCCCAGAACCTCAAACTACATCAAAATGAACACAGAACCAGAATCCTAGCTCTGCCACTTACTACCTCTGTAATATTAAAAAAAAAAGACACAATCACTCTGTGCCAACAGTTTCCTCCTTTGTAAAATTTGAGGCTTAGTCTAGTAAATATAGATTGATTTTGCAGTGTGTGGGGGTCACTTGCCTCTGGGGGAACTAGGAAAGGCCTCTATAAGTGGCACTTGATCTGCTTTGATAGTCATTTAATATATACAGAGGTGGAGGTGAGAAAGAAGTACATTCAGGCAGACTATGCAAATATCTAGAGGTGGGAGATGGAGTCCAGGTGGGAAGAAAAAAAAGCTCAATTTGAGTGGACCATCCAGTGAGTTAGAAGGAAGAAGACTGAATGAGGAGGAGAGTGGAGAGTGGAAAGCTTGGAGCCAATTTGGGAAGAGCTTTAACCTCTGTAAGTGGCAGCAACTTCCTAAGGGTGTTCCTACTAAGTCTTAGAGTAGCTGAAATTTGAAATCCATTTAGAGAATTCCCAGACTAGGAGTTTCCTATGCCACGGGAATTGTTGACCCTGCAGATATTTGTTTAATGCTAACTCACATAATAACAACAACAATAATGATAATAATAATAATCAAAACTTAAATAGAGCATGATGGTTTGCAAAGCACTTTACATACATTATTGATCCTTACATCCTTCTGTGGTAAGTACTGCAGTTATTTACTCCATTTCATAGATTAGCAAACTAAGGCTATTAAAAAATAAAAATATGAAAGAGCTTGTCTACTCCCCTTACCCCCAGTTTGAGCAGCTGCCTCCTCCTTTTACTTGCCCATCCCAATTGGATTTCTCTCCAGGGTTGGCACTACAGGGCACAGTTTCAGCATTTCCTTGTTTCATGTATGTTCTTCAACCTGGTGTGATGTCATAGCAGTACCTGGAGCAATGAATAAATAATAAATAATAACATTTCTATCCTTCTGGGGAAAAGTGGAAACTCATCTTTTACGCTTTGAGTTCTTCTATTTGTGTCATTGATGGTCACTCATTGTCTGCTTTGTGGGAGGGATGTGTTCTTTATTACTGTGTTGACAACTCTAGATTCACTCTGAAATAGATCCCGGTCTTGTTACCCTATCTTGGAGCTTTGCTGTTTGTTTTTGTCTTTTTTTTTTAAGCTTTTAGGTGAAAATGCATCAGAGACTAAAGAACACCTCCTCCCCCTAACCCCAACAATTTCAGGATTTTTAAACACGACCTTTCTTTTTGTTTTTGTTTTTTGTTTTTTGTAAAGCTCAGAGCTAACAGCATTTGTGCAGAGGGTAGATAGGCTGCACTCATTTGGGGCAAGAGGTCCTGGGACACTTTTTGTAGAGGACAACATCACAGTTGATAAAGATTAGGAAGGAAGAGAAGTTAGTCTTGTCTCCTCAAAGACCATTAATTCCAGGCAGGATTCAGTAAATACTGAGTCCTGGTACAGAACCCCAGGCATCCCACCCTTGTAATGGCATTCAAATGCTTCACCTGGTATCAAAACATAAAAGTAAAATATCCTAAATTTAGAGCCAGAAAGAAAGACAGATGAACTAGAACATTCCTATAGGCCATTCATTCACATTTCCTGAAAAATGATTCTAGAAATTGGCTTTAGTCCCTCCACTCACACTTGGAAACCTCTTCCCTAAGACCATAGTACTCATAACTGGCATTTCTACGGCACACAAAGATTATGAAGCACTTTAAATACTTTATGCCCTGCTTTCCTTAGTGCCTGGTGCATAGTATGCCCTGCTTTCCATAGTGCCTGGCACAAAGCATGCATTTAATAAATTCTATTTCACCAATTCATTGTCTCATTTGATTTTTAGCCAATAAATGCTGTCAAAACAATTTCAAGACAGAGGTACCATGGGAGTTATTAACAACAATTTACAGACGAGAAAACAGAGGCCCAAAGACAAGAAGGGCATTGCCCTCCTCCACATAACCGGAAGTAAGCATCTGCACTGAGATTTAAGTATAGTCGAGGCGCTATCCTGGAAAGAATGCTTGATTTGGAGCCATATGATTTGGGCGCTATCTTTGTGATATTGAGTAAATCATGTGATCTCCCTTGTCCCAAGCGTTTTCTTCAACAAAATGAAGGAATTGGACTAGATTGTCTGTATGTTTTCTTCTAGTTTTAGATCTAGGATCCTAGAAATGATCATTAAAAATACTGTGATCCTTTGTCTCCTGGCTCCAGGCTACCGGCTTTCCTATTCTACCATGCAGCCCCTCCCCCCTGAATTTGAAGGGTTTTTTGGGGGGGCAAGGGAGGATGATTATGCTACTTATTGTACTGAAATTGTTTCCAAGACCAGCAGATTCTACATGTTTTGTTATCTGGAGTAGGATTGTGTCAGGTTGTAAAAGGACCATGTGTTGTTGGGGCAGGACTAGAGGACTTAGGGAATAAGACAGCTAGGAAGGACCCATCTTTCCAAGTTCCTCCTTTTTCCCTCACTTTCTATTCTTTGTGTCCCATCGTGCACCAAAGGTTGTGCTTCCCAGAGTACCTCAGGTGTCTGGGCAGAGCAGACAGCCTTTGTCCCGTCTAGAACATGGAGCAGGCCAAGGTGGTGAGTGTGGACCTAAAGTGGGCTTCCCTCCTCTTCCAGTTATTCTCTCTGTAGTAAATGAATGCATGGGTCACTTCCTTGTTAGCAGTGCAGGTGTTTGGGCCTTGAGGTCAGTCCCCTATTTGATCATTAACTTCTCGAGGGCAGAGATCCTTCCTCACTCACCAGCCTTATCTCTATCCTCTCAGACATTGTAAGAGCAGACCAGAGGGGTGGGAGGTATCTTTCTCTAATACTACCAGTTTGAGCCCCCACTCCAAAGTGTTCATCCCACTGTGAGACAATGAACACCACTAAGCTTTTACAAAGAAAATGTAGAGCTACAAACATGTCCCACCCTCTCCTCTTGGGTTGACTCTTCTCTATACCACCTTTACCCAAGGGACAGTGGCTCAGACTTAAAGTAGTTTCTGCTTAGCCTTAGGCTCACCAAATTTTCATCAAATTGCAAAACTTAACAGGAAATCTATACCTTGACCTCTGGAGAGCTTACTCTCCCAACTTTTTGAAATGTACAGTATTATAGCCTCCAGTATCCTTCACCTAAAATTAAAGAACATATGTTAAGGCTAAGAACCGAGGCCCCTGTTCAAGTAGCAAATTTCTACCTTAACTGGGGAGGCAGAGGCCTTTCTCCTTACAGCATGTTTATCTCTTCTCTCATGGAATGTCACCTGGAAGGGAGGGGTTCCCTTGAATGTGAAGGGATAAATTTGAGTTCATTGGTACCCTTTGAATGCCCATAGTTTGAATGTCCATTGCATCTGTAATCAAAATGGCTTCTCTTCATCATGTCCTGAAATCAGTTACAAAATATTTGCATTTTATTCCAAAATCTAGATGGAAATCACAGACCTTCATTGCCCATAAGGACTGAGCCCATTGACCAGTCTCCTCCACCATGCACAAGGCCCTGTGCTCAGCAATGGGGATTAAAAAGAAAATGAAACCAGCCCCTGCCCTCATGGAGCTTACATTCTGCTTTGAGATGCAAAATATAAAGAGCTAAATCAAGACAAAAGAATCTGAGGAGGGAGAAAATGCTAAGGGCTCAGGAGGTTATAAAAGGCTTTCCTTATAAGTTTGCTCCTGACTTTAAGGTTTCTGTGAAGTGGAATTGAAAAGAAAGTGAATTCCAGACATAGTTAGGAGCCTATGTGTGCAAAAGCATGAAAGTGGGAGATTTAGGCAGAGCCTTGCGTCCCTTACCTCCAAGTGCAGTCATCCTTTGGGGGGGGGGGGCGGAATTGACAGATAATCACAGAGGGTAAGTTATGATTTATTTTTTTTAACGGGTATTACACAATCCAGGCAAAACAACCACAATAGTACCTTTACTTAAGTACCAAGATCACGGACAAGGGAGTTGATTTGAAATGATCAGGTAATGGTTTTAATTACTCAATCAATCTGCATGTCTGTGTAGACATTGAGGCAAAACCCTGGAAGTCAAGGGTTTTTGTTTTGGGTTTTGTTTTGTTTGTTTTAAATGATCCTTTAGAAAAGTTTTTTTTTTGTTTTGTTTTGTTTTCTCAAACTGGCAAGTGGTTTAGAATATTACTGTCTCTCTTTTCTACCTTTCAGAGAATACCAAGCCCCATGAAAGGGTTAAATTCTGGAAATAGTCATCATTAATCACTAACTTGAATTAATATCACTGCATTCTGCCCTAATAACTGCAGTTTACTCATGTCACCACTGTAATAATCCAAAATTAATTTCATTTTATGCTTGCAAATAATCAGTTTATTTTAAAAGGTTAGCCATCTTTCTTAGCACAATTTAGGCCTATCTCATTACTGACTGGATTATGCTAATAGAGTAGGGGATAGAGCAGCATACAAATCTGATTCTGCATCTCCTGATTCTTGGGAAAGCCAGGACTGGATTAACATATCTGTGAATGCGGGATTTAAAGTCTAAGAATCTGCCAAGGACCTGCCCAACATCTATTTAGCCTTGGGTCACTCCCCTGCTCCAAAACTCAAGTGACTCCCTATTGCCTTCAGGTTTAAAAACAAATTCTTCGGTTGGAGAATTGAAAGCTTGTCATAATCTGGTCTCAAACTACCTTTCTAGGATTATCATCCAAGTACCCTACTGACCAACCCAACGGGCCATCTTGGTATTCCTCACCAATGATATTTAATCTTCTTTCTTCATGCTTTGGCACAGGCTGCACGGCAGGTACAGTCTGCTCTCTCCACTCCCACTGATGTCTCTTGTTAGCCCTATTTCTTTCAGGACTCAAATTAAATGACGTGTTTTGTGTGTGTGTGTGTGTGTGTGTGTGTGTGTGTGTGTGTGTGTGGAGTCTTTCCTCACCCCGTTAGAATGTAAGATCCTTGACAAAGACTGTCATCTTTTTTTTAACTTTAAGCACTTAGTACTTTGCACATAGTAGGCCCTTCATCAATACTTTTCATTTATTCATCCAATTTTTAACCCCATGGTTGAAAGCATTGAGCCTTCCTACTTCAAAAAAGGGACTTTAAGAATCAAGAATCATGGATGGAATTCAAAAGGACCCAAAGTTCATCTAGTCTTCCTTCATTTTACAAATGAGGAAACTGAGTCCCAGGAAATTGAACTTGAATGACTTGCCCAAAGTCATGCAGGTGATTTTAGCTCTCCAAGCCCCAGTTTTCTCAGGAGTCAAGTGGGATTGATCCCTGGACCACAGGGTCTGAGATCTAGAGATAGGAGGAATATCGGAGGCCATTCATTACAAGCCACCCATCCCACGAAAGAGGGAACTGAGGCCCAGACAAAGCCGCGTGGTACCTCTTATCTCCTTCACAGACTATTGACTTTTTACCTCTTGAGAAATGGGGGGAAGAGGTGGAAATGGTGATTGATCAGAACGTGTCCTGTGTTTCTAGTCAGTAAATCTAGTGATTTTCATTCTAAAATTAGCATGCTACAGTATTTCTCAAATAATACATCCTCCAGGTGGAATGCTTTCCCCCCCTCTCCTATGCTATATTCCTTCTGGAATAGCAAGTCCCACCTACGGCAATTTCGAGTTCACGCTTCTACTTCCCCTCTCCCACACCAAAAGATGCTCTTGGCACTTTATCTTGTCATTGTTGTTAGGGTTGTCGTCGTCATTGTGGTTGGTGGTGGTGGTGGTGTCTGGAAGAAAGGTCATATCAGTGATCAGTGGTTTCCTGAGTCTAGGCTATTCCTGGGGTGGGAATTCACTTCCCTGATTTAGATTGGTGCCTGGTCTTCCTCTGGAGGATTGTAGAAGGTGCCAGGAACACTTTCCCTTGGTGGTGCAGCTAGTCTGGGTCAGAGTTGGAATTAAAACCCAAGTCTTCCCACCTCCAATGCTGCCTTTATATCATATTAAAATAAACTGCTCTTCTTTATATTATTCTCAAAAAAAGACCCCTCCTACCTTGGAAACTCCACTAAAGAGGCATGTGACCTTAAAAAGTCATTTCTCTACTTGTGCCTCAGTTTCCTCATCTATGTTAAAAAAAAAAAACCTTAGGACAGTGTGGCATAGTCAACAACTGTGTTAATCAAATGGGATTTAATAAGAACTGACTCTGTGCCAGGAGCTGAGCTAAGTGCCAAAACTCTAATGTTGTGATCTTAGCTGGTACAAAGATGTCTGTGAGGCATTTTGTATTAGCTAAATTATCACTTTGGTACTTGCTGGGCACTGGTCTCTGCTATTGTCTTCTGAGTCATTTCTTCAGGGTCACCCAAGTCATCTTATCTTCAATCTGTTAGAAATAATGGTAAGAACCTCTCCCTGATCATGGTGAGCTGACAATTCTTTAGTTATCACCAAAATACTCAGCTATGAAAAATGAGGCAGAATTCCCCCAGGCCAAGCTTAAAGTTGGATTTGTTTTGGTTTTCCTTTATTTTTTTTTCTTTCTTTTCTACTGGTATGTCTTATGAAGATCAAAATATTTTTTATAGTCAACTAACTCCCAAGATCCTCTCAAGTTTAGCTGCAAATGCATTTGAACTAGAAGAAAATGTAAACTAAGCAGACACAGCCATCTCTACCTACCTAGGCATAGTTCGTTCTCTCTCTCTCTCTCTCTCTCTCTCTCTCTTTCTCGCCATATAAACGTGTATTCATACACACACACACACACACACACACACACACACACACACAGCAGCTAGGTGGCTAAGTAGATAGAGTATTAGGCCTGGAATCAAGAAGACCTGAGTTCAAATCTGGCCTCAGACACTTACTACCTATGTGACCCCAGGCAAGTCACTTAACTTCTGCTTGCCTTAATCCACTGAAGAAAGAAATTGCAAAACACTTGAGCATCTTTGCCAAGAAAACCCACAGAAAGTATAGTCCATGGGGTCATGAAGAGTTAGACATGACTGAACAAGAACTATATATTTCTATCTATCTCTCCACAAACATCTGCACATGTTAAAAACACACATGTATATGTGTCAGCAGCAAAAGCTGAGTGCGTTGATTCAATAGTTTGGACGGTGAAGGAAGTTAGTCTCCCTCCCTTTGAACATAGTTATCATATGTGCCTTCAGTCTTCTTTTCTCTGTTCTAAACATTCCCAATTCCTTCAACCAGTCTTCATATGGCATAGAGAGACCTTTCTCCATGTTGGTTGCCATTCTGAAAATGATCTCTATCTTACCAATATACTTCTCAACTTGTGTCATCTAGAACTGAATATAATATTCTGAATAATTTAAGAGTACAAAAGACCTGTTACCTCCTCATTCCTGGAAGTTATACCTCTCTTAATACAAAGATTATTCCTTCAATAAAAGCTGGTCTACATCTGCCAAGGACCATGGAAATATCACCTGCCTCCAATTTAAGTTCCTTCTTCTTCTGAATAGCAGGCACAAAGTTATGAAGACAAGACCAAGAGACTCAGTGGGAAACAGTCCTGGCTTACAAGGAAAGTGAAAGGGGGAAGAAATAAGCAGGTATAAAGAATCTATAAAAGAATTTGTAAAGAATTATGTGCCAGGCACTGTGCTAAGTGCTTTTAAAAATATTATCTCAACTGATCTCAGTGAATTGAATAAAACTTTTTGTTTGTTTGTTGTTACAATACTGTAATGACCATAGCTTTAGCGCTGGAAGAAAACTTAGAGATTTTTCAGGCCTAATACTCACATTTTACAAATAGGGAAACTGATACACAGTGAGCTTAAATTACAAAGTCATACAGCTATTACATATTTTAGTCAGAATTTGAACCCAAGATTTCCTTACCCCAAGCCCAGCAACCTATTCCTTATACAATATTGTCTTTCCTTCCCAAATTCACTCTTCTATGGCTCTAAGGAAAGGCCA
>NW_020954582.1:6828630-6848282 GCF_900497805.2 Vombatus ursinus
ACACACACACACACACATACACACACAAACAAAAATAAAAACAACAACTTAGACTTGAAAGGCATAGCCCCTGTGCTTGAGCAACATTAAGTTCTCCATTCCATTAGTTTCCCAACAGACTTGATGAAACATACACTGTAGGAGATCCAAGGACTCCTACCTAAGCACCATGGAGAGGAGCAAAGGGAAAAAGAAGACCAGTGTGGAATCCTAACCCTTAGCACCTCCTAACAGACTCCTGCGGAGGCAAAGGGTGAAGAAAGGCAGGGTTGGCAGGTCATAGATCTAGAGATGAAAGGAACCTCAGAGACCAAATAGTCCAGCCCCCCACTCCTTTATTTTACAGAGTAGGAAAATGAGGCCCTGAGAGGTTAAGCTTCTTGCCCAAGATCACCAAGGAAACAATTAACAGACAATGGTTTTTCCTTTTAACAGCAACTTTCTCCTTAGGGTTTCTTTAGAGCTTCCTAAACCATCTCCCAATAATATTTACCCCCTTTTCCCCAGACATAACCTTCCTCAACTGGCCAATTTCCCCAGAGAATCCTTGACTCGTTAAGGCTGAAAAACAGGAATGAAATAATAATAACAATAATGACCACTTCCACTTATAGAACACTTTGTTTTTTGCACATAACCCTTCCTTCACCTACAAAAGTTTATTTCATCCTTACAACAACCCTGTGAAATAGGTCCTACTGACATCGTCATCATCCCTCTGTTACAGATGAGACTGAGGCTCAGCCATCTTGTTCAGGATCATACAGAGAGTCGATAAATGAGATGTGACATTGAATGGGCATGAAGGGTGAGGTAGCTACTCTCACTTTGTTAACATGGCTGGGAGCAAGGCTGCAGATGGTCATTTAGAGCTTCCCTGAATGGAAGTGGGGAGGGGATGGGCAAGGAGCTCAGGTCATCTCTTCACCATGGAGGGAAGAGGTCTGGCCAAATTCTCTACCCACAATGAAACCCGAGAGGTCTCAAAGAATAACAGCGACCTTGATTAACCTGACTTCATTCAAAAGCTATTTTATTTCAGTTTTGGATGATCAGATGCTACCCTAATTTTGATGTATAGGTGTGTGGTGGGGAGATTTTGGCTCATTTTATAGAAGTGCGAAGAAAGAACATGAAGGGAGGTGTCAACATGCAGACACTAGAAGAGACTTCCCACTGGTCCTATCCCTTCTACTCAAACCACCCAGAACACACTCTATACAAATCTGTGCCACATAGGGTCATAGATTTATAGCTAGATGGTGCCTTAGAGGTCAATAGTTGTATCTTATTTTGTAGTTGACACCCAAAGAGTTTAAATCATATAATAATCTAGTAAGAGTCAAAGGCAGGATTTGAACCCAAGTCTTCCTCACTTCTTCCCTATTTCGTACTGCCTCTAGTTTCTGTGTAAGGCTTTCTTTTATGTTTTTTTATTTGGTTGGTTGGTTTTTGTTTTGTTTTGTTTTTGCTGTTGTTGGTTGATTGGTTGCTTTTTTTTTTGTGGTACTACCCCATATTTTCATTAAAAAGGAGACTCCTAACAAACATTTTCATTTTCACTATAATTAATGGTCTTAGAGTTGGCTGGAGTTCTGAAAGGTTGTTTCTTCCCTCAGTGATACATCCACTTAGTGTCAGAAGTTGGAATCCCCGGCCATCCTAATTCCAAGGCCACTACCCCAGAGGTTTCAAACACATGCACTGCAGCCATCAATGCTCCCAAACGTGGCCCAGAGTGAGATGCAACTGAGAAATACTTTACAAAACAAATAAAATACAATAAACACATTGCTAATCTTACTACATGGTTTTCTAAGTCAATCTTCTGCCACTGGTATCCTCACATACAGTTCAGTTACCCCTGTTTCTATTTAGTTTGACACAACTGTACTATACCACGTGCCTGTATACTACTTGTTGGACTTTTGTCTTTATAATCCCAGCACCTAACACAGTAGCTGGTACAGAAAAAAACTCTTAATAACTATTTTTTTGTTGATTGATTGACTTAACTTGCTTTTCCACTGCCTACTAATGGTGATACCTTCTTGCTTTTCTACCACCCATAGAAGCATCCACTTGTTTAGGGTTAAAAAAATGGAGGGCTCAGTCTCAAGGACCTACTTGATCTGAATCCTACATGGAAAATAGACAGGAAAAGAAAAGCATTCCAAAGCTGAGGGTGCAGCCAGTGGGTGAGAAAAAAAAAATGACTTAAAAATTAGAGTTGATTTGATTTACCAGCCTTCCTTTTTTCTAAACTTCTTACTGTGGAATTTAATAATTCAAATTTTCCCTCTATTATAAGCATGAACCAGTGAGGTTCCACCATAATAACTGGTCACATTAAAATCTTTGAAATTCAGGTTTCACAGGATGTATTCAGGGATGATTATGTTAACTCACCTTCCCATAGGTTGTCTGTTTCCACTAATGTAGAATCTATCATAGATTTTAAGACTTGGTGCCCTAAAGTGTCTAAAAACCAGAATCTGAAGGATTAGATCCTGAGTTTAGGGAGAAGAAAGCAAGGATGCTGAATTTTGCATAAGAGTGCACTGGGAATTCAAACTCAAGCAGTAACTGCCCCAAGAGTTAGCTGGGAACCTCAACCACTCCAAAGCCTCTATGATATGGCAGTGAGGGGCGATGTACCATGAGCAAGTGAGCAAATGTCAGAGAAGTATGATGGGAAGAAAAATGGAAGATAAGATTACAAATATGTGAGCGAGTTAATAGCACATTCAGTTGATAAAGGGAAGAATGGAAGACTGGCAACTTCTACACCATGGAGCAGGGCTAGAAGGGAAGGAAATGAGTCATGTGGGCTTTTCTGTCTTTCCATAGGAAGAGAGGGGAGTGCTCCCCACACCAAAGCTGTGGTTGTTTTATTTACCATCAGTAGGTAGAATAGATTCCTAAGCAACTCAGCAGGTCCTGAGGAGGTGCAAAGGGTTGACTATGGGAAGAATGCCATGTTACCCAGGAGCCAAAACATTATCGACTTTGTTAGAGTTTTCGAATCAAAAGTCAGAATGTGTTATATAATAAGCAATATTCCCTTTCCAAACTGGTAATTGCACAAGTTTGTGGTCTTGGGAACTTAGTTTCAATTCGGGCTCTATTATTCATACTACCTGTGTGATTTTCTAAGTCTCTTGCCTCTTAGACACTAGCAGCTATGTGACTGTATGCCAGTCATTAACCGCCCTGGGTTCCAGTCATCTATAAAATGATGGGGTTGGACTCACTGGACTCTGGGTTCTCTTCTAGCTCTAAATCTGTGATCCTGTGATTTACACTCAGCCCCAGAAATGAGGCTTGACCTAGCTACCGTCTGAGGTCTTTTTGAGACCTTGGGTTGAACTTTTAGATGTTCTGACACCATTGGATGAAGAAAAAAAAAGATACCATTTTAGGAAGTTTTCTAATTCTTTGAGACAATATTTTTGCTTTCATCTCTTTAATTCGCAGGAGCTCTTTTAGGATAGCGTCTCCAAAAGATCAAGTTAAGCTTAAAGTCAATTTTTTCTTATTCCAGTAAAAAACAAAAAGTAGCCATAGAACAGAAATGAAAGAAATAAAAGCTGTTGTTCTTGACAATGATAGTTTTCTTATAAAGTCCTCCTGCAAAGCTATTAGAAAGCTCCTACAATGCAGAGAACAATGGTTGTGTAGTATAATTCATAACCAGTATTTCCATCATTAGCTTTTGGCATACATATGTTGTTATAAAGTTACTTGGAGTGTTTCTGAAAATTACATTCATTTTTACTTAAACCATTTACTTCATCTAACAATTACCACTTCTAAAATCAGCTATTAAAAGAATAATTGGGATGAAAGGGCCAAATGTTACTAGCACTTCTGGGAAAGATATGATACAAACTTGAGGCGATATCATTAATCTAACTCTTCTAGTAATATAAGGGTTGGAGTTGGCCCTTCGAGTTCATTGATGCTCAGAACTCTCAGATGAAGGCAATCTCCCTACAAACACGATTCAGTACCTTCATGAAAGTTAATAGTCTCAGACAGTTGCCATGGAGCTTTAAGTGACTTGCCCAAAGTCATCCAGCCATTTTGTCCCTGAGGCAGGTCTTAAACCTAAGACATGAGTGGCTCTGAGGCCAATTTGCCATCCGATGTACCACTCTGTCTCCTTATTAATAATATAGAATTTTGACAGTGTAAGAACTCCATGCTTCTTCTGATGCCTGATCATGGTGCAAAGTGTGTCTGAATTTGTGAAGGGTGGATCTAGAGAGAGAAGTCCCGTCAAACACCAGCTAGTCCAACTACATCATCTACAGATGGGAAAAAAGCCCAAGAGGCTAACTAGCCCAGGGGTATACATGGGCCAAGTGTCAGGGGAATGATTTGAACCCAGGACCTCTGAATTCAGTCACTATTCTCTTTATTAATATTTGTTTTGGGAGGAATGGATATTGTCTCATTATGCATAGCAATACTTATAATCGTAATTAATATAGTTCACATTTTTTTCTAGCACTTTAAGGTTTTCAAATCACTGTTTGTATAATTTCTAATTTGATCCTTATAGCAATTCCACCAATGAGGACATTGAAATGCAGAGAGGTTGAATAACTGTTACTATGAAATGGAAAGGGCCTGGAGAAAGAACACTAGCCTTTTAGACAATTTCTGTTGGGACAGCTTATGGCATATCATGAAAAATGTGGCAGGGTGGGACAGACAGTACAGAGGGCTCACAATGGGGGCCAATGGAGGGAATACTTCTACTGATGAGATCAAAATCGCAATGTAATTGTGAGGTCAAACTTCCACATTCAAAGCTATTGTTTCCATGCCATAGCATCACCAGGATAAGTAAAAATATAAAGAATAAACTTATTGTTAACAGTATGTACCATTTTGGGGTTTTATTTCTTTTTTCCTTTTTTTAACCATCTTCCATGTACCACCAAGCATTATTGTCTCTGCAGTTGTAACTCCTGAGTTCAAATGTCACATCAGCTGCTGGCTACTTTGTGTGATGCTGGGCAAGTCCTGGCCTTCTAAGGACTCAGTTTATTCGTCTGAAAAAAATGAAGGCTCCTAGCTCCAAATCGATAGGTCTATGGCTCATTTAAAATGATCTTACGATCCTACAATCTGGCATACTATGACTATTAATGATACTTTAAAATATTCAATTCTATTAATGTGTATTAAGTGTCTGCCATGTGCCCGGCTCCACAGAGGAAGGTGACAAATCCTAGAGCTTGAACGGTCATGGTGAATCGCTTCAGTGTTAGGTTAATGAGCTCATCTTTGTCAATCATTTCCTTTTTCTCCTAGAATGGAAACAGATTCCAAATTCATTTTGCACCATCATGGAGTTAGAAATTAGAATTAATAGTCTTCCAAATGACTTTATTGGAGAGAGAGAGAGAGAGAGAGAGAGAGAGAGAGAGAGAGAGAGAGAGTATATCTGTCTAAGCTCCACTAAGAAAAGTCGGAGATTATAAAAACATTATTCGTCAGCAAATGGATATCGATTGATTAAAAGATATTTTGCCTCCTCATTGCCAAGTTCTTCTCCACAGAATCAGGCAGGTTAGGGACTTGCATTTATTGAAATAAGATGAATTGGATCACTGTTTGACCTAGCAGGCTGCATTTGGGGAAATACACGATGAAGTTTCATTTTTCAAAATGGTACTTTGAGCAATGAGAGTGATTTAAAGAACTTCTTCATGTCTAAACTTGACATTCTATGGGGAGCGTGAAGTTATGTAGAAGCCCAAATCCCAGTGTCAGAACTCATAGATAAAGAACACAGCCAAATCCGAAGAGCATGGAATTGACCTCCTAAGGCCTACTGGCTGGACATAATTGCCTGTGTCCACAGAAGACACGGTACTGCCTTGAGACAGTCATGACTCATTGGAAGAACCAAGATTTCATTCTTTTTTCTCCTAGAATCTAGAATGAATGCTATAATTTTATAGTGTAGAAAGATTTTCTTAATAAACCAAAGCAGTCTATATTCCTGTGTCAAAAAGTAAGTGGCAAAGAGAAAGCCTGAGTTTGTACTGCAGATTGGCTCGGAAGGCTTACTTAGCAGAACCTGTCTCGTAGTAGGTACTTGAAAAATGTTTATTGGTTGACATTGACTGAAGGCTCAAAGATTCCAGATTCCAGGTTTGATCCAAGTAGCTTCTTTTTCCTCTTTATGAAAGACTTGAAAATAATAATAATAAAAAATATTTAAAGCAGCTAAGCACTCCTATCTAAATTTCTCCTTAAACATGAGACATCATTGTTCCAAAAACCTCAGTGACTATTTTGTCTGCCTGCCACTCTCTCTCCTCTCCATTTCATCATTCACATAGCTGCCCCACTAGGTACTGGACAGCTTATTGTTGTACACACAATTCTCCATGCCCCATCTCCATGACATTGCGTCAGCTATCTCTTATGCTGGAATGTTCTCCCTTCTCATCCCCCTCTTAGAACCCTGGGCTTCCTGCAAGACCACTCCCAATGCAAACCTTGTTCAGCAGGTGTCTCTGAGGCCCCCCAGCTGCTGGGATCCTCTTCTCTAAGGTTACCTTGTAGCTTCTCTGTATTTATGTACCTATTTCTGTATGAATGTTGCCCCCCCCCATTTGAATTTAAGCTTTCTGAGGTCAGGGCTGGTTTTTGTTTGTTATTTGCTTGTTTTTATTTCTCTCTAGCACTTAGCCTAGTTTGGCACAAAGCCTGTTGACTGAGTGATTGATATTACCTACCTGGTGAGTGAATGTTACGCTCCTTTGATGTTCACAATCCAGTGTCAAACAAACTTCCAAGTATTCTCTACAGTATAGACACACGAGACAAATAAAGTAGAGCAGATAGAGTTAGGAACTAGGAACAAGGAAGACCTGAGTTCAAAAGGGAGTTTCCTCATTTGGAAGTGTTCTGTCTTAAGGGCATCATGGACAGCTAGGTGGCACAGTGGTTAGAGCACCAGGACTGGAGTGAGAAAGACTATCTTCCTGAATTCAAACCTGGTCTCAGACACATACTAACTTGTTATGTGACCCTGGTCAAGCCATTTAATCCTGTTTGCCTCAATTTCCTCATCTGTAAAATGAAGACAAGGAAATGGCTAAATCACCCCAGTATCTTTACTGGGAAAACTCCAAATGGGGACACAAGTCAGACACCACTGAAAAACAAGCAAACAAAACAAAAACAAACAAACAAAAGAAAAAGACACGTCTAGTTTCTTTCCTTATAATCCTCCTCCTCGTCATAGTTAACTTCTGTCCAAACCAAACAGAACCTGGGGTTTCCTGTTGCTGAAACTTTTCCTGCTGCATTCTCTGTGCCTAAAAGATTTGCCCTCATCCTCTTTGGTTGTTAAATTCCTATCCATCCTTCACAAGGTGTTTCTAAAGCCATCTGCTCCAGGAAGGTTTCCCTCAACCCCCCTTGTCAGTCACTACCTTTCTCTTCTGACTTCACACAGCACTTGGTTTATACATCTGGAATGTCTGCATTTATAACACACACACATATGTGTTTGTTTATATATGCACAAGATACATATATGCACACATACGTATATATCCTATATAACATATATGTGTGTGTATACACATACACACATGTATATACATACACATATAGATATATAGATAGACAGAGATACACATTTTCTAGTAAACTGTAACATCTTATGCCTTGCCATAACAGACCCTATGCTGGAGGAGAGAAGTTACTCTGTCTCTCACTGTAACCAGCACAGTGATCTATGCACTGTAGGAACTCGTTTGTTATTGTTATTTGTTTAATGAATGAATGAACCAATGAGTCATTTCACGTGTTCCCTTTAAATTTGATGCAGATTTACCTCGGTGTAAATGTCAACAGTTTTCATCTATGATGCCTGCAGTGAAGCCCCATCCCCAGGACCTATCTATATGACATGGGGGAAGAGGGCAAGCATTGGTGTAGTCCCCACTATCTTTTTACAACTAACCCTGTGAGGTGGGTGCTATTATTAGCCTCATTTTATAGTTGCAGAAATTGAGGCAAACAGAAGGTAAAAGATTTGTCCAGGATCAAATAGCTAATAAGCGTCTAAGGTCACATCTGAATTCCCATTTTCCTGACTCCAGATCCAGTGCTCTATTCACTGTGCCACCGGCTGCGTGGGGAAATCTACAATTAATGAAGGGGAGAGACTGTTAATCAAAACAAGAATGTTCTAGTCAAGCACCGTGATTCAAGTCTCAGAATCACCCAAGCAGGTATAGGACAAGAGGGTTTGGGGGTGGGGTGGACAGGAGAATTAAAGAGTAGTTTTTGGCATTTTGGGTATATTTTAGCTAAAAGGCAATTTACATATTTCAGGGCAAAGAAATTCCCCAATCCTAGAGAAGAGAATAAGAGCCTTTGTTTTGAATAGGAAGTAGTATCTGTCCTCTCAAGGTTATGAGCAAAGGATCCAGATCAAAGTACCAGAGGTTGGCATCGAGTGATAGCGGGTTTCTTTTTGGCCCTCTCATCTTTTTTTTTTTTTTTTAATATCTCTAAGTCTTTTGGCCAAGTTCAGAAATTCATAGCCAGACATGTCAAATATATTGCCAAGGGGAAATCCAAGCAAACTGGATCATGGTGACCTATCCATTCACACAGGTAGAATTCAGCAGAGCCAGGATTTTTTATCTTGGGACACATTACCTCCCAGACTCACTTTATTCACCTGTAAAATGGGAGGGGGGTGCTTAAGTGATGTCTAAGACTCCTTCCAGTGTGACATTGGATGATGTTTTTAGTGACCTTTTCCATGTAGCTGAAATAGATGTAACTCTTACTTAATAATACCTGTAAAAATACTGTGTTATCAATCCACATGGAACAAACCAAGAATAATAAATCACATTTATGCAGCACCTTCATCTTTACAAAACATTCTCCTCCTATCATCCCTGAATAGCTCGACTTGGTAGGAAGACTTTTTCTTTAGGGATTTTTTTTTTGTCATTTTTGCTGTTGTTTTATTTTTCCCTATTTTTGCCTTTTCAGCAAGCCAAATTTGGTCCCTTTGTAAATTCCTTCTATTACTTTTAGTTTTTCCTGTAAGGGCCAAACAGGAAAAAAAACAAAACAAAACAAAACAAAAAACTAGTTCCTCTTACATAAGAAAGTCTTTCAATGCTTCAGATCAGCTCCCACTCTCCCTCCCTTCAAAATGATTGGTTCCTGGCTCAGTATCTCTGTTCCCTTCGAATGACATTCATATCACATTTTCTCCATATAGGAGTATCTTGGAAGCTTAGGAAGAATAAAGGTGTCATTCCTCTGGCTCTGACACCCCACACCAAACCATATTTATTCAGAAAAGTGAATTAATCCTGGCAGCTCCAATTTCCTCATCGGCTTGACTTTAACAGTTTGTCTGTGTCCTTCCTAAAAGATGGTGCCCACATACCCAATTTCCTGCATCTGCTTCTCCTTATATCTCGTCAGAAATCTGTTTCTCTATATCTCCACATCCACTACCCCCACCCCAATCCTCTTAGTTTGACCATCTGGAGTCAAGAAAACTAACCTAATCCTTTTTCTGAATGATGCCCTTTTATATACTAAAAAACAAACAAACAAACAAACAAAAACAAACAAAAAAAACTGTCATACCCATACCCTCACTGACTTTTACTGTGCCTACTTAAGATGTCAGAGGGAAAAAAAATCTAATTCCACAATTCAATTCAATTATGCAAACTTTTATTAAGTACCTACTATGTTTGGGGATATTGTAATAGTCTATTATACCATATAAGAAATGGCCTTAGGTGGTATCTCCATAGAGTTTTTAAAAAGACATTTTATGATGGCATAAATTAGGCCACACATGTGTGGGCAGTAGCATCGATATGCAAACAAATCCCCTGTTAAAATATTTCATAAAAGCATTTTGTCCAAACCACTGCACCCTGCTGTGGTTTATGGGTTTCCTGCCAAAATATTCTCTTCCTGTCATGTAGCCAGCCAAAACTCTGTTACATAATGTCCCTCCTTTGCTCAGATGTGGGATTCAGCTTTCCATGGGCCCAATGGATGTTCTAATTCTTCCTGGGGACACTGCAGGAAGTACCTTGGGTACTTAGGAAAAGTTAACCTGTTAATTTTCCTATGTCTGACTCCAAATCAGATTTATTTATTTTTTTAAAAAATGGGAGGGGGTAACCTGAAGTTTATGGATACCTCTGTCACTTGTATTGGGTCCAGTTTCCAGGCCTTTCTTGGACTGGCTTCGTCACTGCTGGATATTATGGACAATTGCTGCAGACTTTAGATGGCCAGAAGATGGTCACAGGTATACGAGGACATGGAAGAAGCTGGAGAAGATGTCTTCTTAAAACCATGCTTAGGGCTTGAACTTCATCTGGCCCTGTTGCTCCAAGGCCAGAACTAACAAGTATAACTATATTTTTAGCCTTCCCTCAATCCAGTCTTATCTGTTTCTATATTGATGGGCAATCAGGAAATAGGAAAAGGGGAGGAGGAAGGGAGAAGTGGATAAGGTGCTATTCAGTTACCATCTTCTCCTATGTCTTCTTTGTATATCTGATTGATACTGGACTGTTCAAGTTCAAGGAAATTTACAAATTGATGGGTCCTTGTATTATGGTCCCAGGGTCTTTCTGGTCTAATGTATAATAAAGAAATGTGAGCTTTGAGAGAGGATTTGAGGGAGGGAGTTAATTTGGGAACCTGGGGTACTGGTTGGGCATTCAGAAATAGTTGAAGGGCAACAGTAAAATGTAACTTCTTTGAAAGCAGAGCCAATTGCTTTTGAATCTCAAGTACATAACCCAGATTCTTACAAATAGTCGGTGTTTAATAAATGTTTGTAGAATGGATTGGACGGTACTAGATAAATATGATAGTTAGGTTCTGGTGGGAACAGGAAAAGATGATCTGGGAAGGGAAAAGAAAGATAATTGTGAGAGAATTTCATTTGGGCTCTCACTGCTGCTTGGCAATGATGTAATTCAGATCTTGTTGTTTCCTTATTTCATTCTCCATGAGGAGTATTTTATCCCTTGACTTTTAATTACCCATGCCCCAAACTTGTAGCAGGTGACCTATTCTCCTTCCCTGAGGGGATTGAGCCTGAACCTGATGTACATCAGCTGCCTTCTTCACACTCAAAACTTGAGAATATCTTCATGTATTCTCACCACGCTGGAGGATCAGTTGCCCCCACTGCTGGCCAAAGCTAACCTGTCCACTTGTGCCTCTGACTTCATCTTCTTCTGCTTCCTTTTAAACTCTGCTCTTTAAGCTACCTCCCTTTTCTTAGTAATGTTTAACTTCTTTCTCTTCCATTTTTTCAATGATGCCCTTTCCTAAATCTAAGAATATTCAATGGTCCTCAATCTCCTAAAAAACTTTGCTACAATCCTTTGACTTCACCTACCTAGTATGCTCCCATATTTTTCCTTCACCAGTAGAGGCTTCAGTACCAAATAATAAGATAAGCACTAGCATCTATGTAGCACTGTAGTGTGTGCAAAGCACTTTACCATTACTATCGTGTTGAATCTTCATGCTAACATTTGGAGGTAGGTGCTATTATTATCCTCATTTTGCAGATGTTGAAACTGAGCCTGGTAGTGATGAAGTGACTTATCTAGGGCCATACATTGTCGGAGGCTGAATTTGAGCTCCGGCCTTTATGCATCCAGATCTAACTCTCTATGCAACCCAGCAGCTGTTTGCTCAGACTCATTCTGCTCATTCTTTGCTGCTCTCCCCTTAGCCCCCGCTGTTCACCACTCCCTCCTCAATACTCTTCCTCTTTGAGTTTTAAGACACTATACTTCTGTTGATTCTTCTGCATCCCTGAGCATTTCTGTTCTGTTTCTGCTGTCTCTTTTCACTCTCTCTAACTCTTTGGTGTTCTCCAAGGTTCTGACCTTGGCCCTCTAATCTCTCCACACTTTTCTGCTTCGCAATTCCCTTCATTCCCCTGACTTCAGCTGTCTTTTCTGGGCAGGTGACTACCCATTCCATGCCTTCAGTCCTAGCTTTTCTCACAAGCTTTAGACCTATAACGTGACTACATCCTACCTTGATGTTCCCTCCCGCCCAACTCATCTTCTCCTCAACCAGACTGATTATCTTTCTCCTAAAACCTTCCGGTTTTGTGATTTCCGTCAGTGTCATCATTATTCATCTGACTCATGGTGAAAAGCATTGTCTTTTATCTTCCCCTATCTTTTACCTCACCCTTCATCCAAAGAGCTGTCCAGAATTGTTGATTCTGCCTTTGCCACACCACTCAAACCCATACTTTATTTTTTTTTTTTACTCAGATTGTCTCTCTTTTTACATTTGTTACTCCAGAACTTACTATAATTCCTGGCGTATAGCTTTGAAAATATTTTTTTCAATTATTCATTGATTCCCTCAGTCAGTACACCACCCTAGCCCAAGCCTGCATTGCAACCTTTGTGGGTTGTTACCATGGCCTCTTAATCAATCTTCTAGCCTTTCCACCGTCTCCCTCTTCCAATATATCCTTCATGTTGCTGCTTAACCTTTCTTAGAAATAGCTATCTATATTTTCGACTCTCCTTAAAGTCCTGCAGTGTTTCCCTATCACCTTCTGAATAAAATTAAAACTCCAAGATTCTATGATTTTGTTTTTAATTTAAATATTAACTGAGCTTTTTTAATTTGGGGGTGGGGATAAGGAGTCCAACCAAGACCTTCATAGGATCCAATATTTAGAATGCCGAGACCTAAGCCAATGCCATCATTTTAGAAATGTGAAGAAACTGAGGTTTAGGGTGCTTAAATGTCTTACAAGAACAGTAACATGATTAGTAAGGGCTGAACCCAGGTTTCCTGACTCTTAATAGCATTAAAGAATAAGACATCTAACTATCCTGTCTCTTCATACATTATGTAACAGTCAGTGCCTCAGGTGTTTGATTATGCCTGAACATTGCCCAATAAAAAAATGCCTAATCTATTATTTATTAAAAACAATTTGACCACAACATGGTGTCTTCAGTGGTTAGTTTGGTGGACAGTGAGATGTAAAAATGAAACAACATTTATTATAAAAAAAAACCTAGATATTGAAAATTCAGGCTCAATTTAAATACCTATCCAAAATATAATTTTCAGAAGGCAAAAAAAAATCACCAAAATATATTTAAGCTGTTTTTAGTATAAAACAAAGCTGCGTTTCCTTTGGGAAATTTTGCCAAAGTTTGAATGAACTCAGGCTTCTTCTTGAAACGTTCTTGAGACATAGTCAGCACATCTTTTTTAATACCAATATCCTTCCGGTGATGTTGTGTGGCTGAACGCTCTGCAATACCTCAGCCTCCAAAAAAAACCAAAAAGTCAAGTTGTAGGTCACCCAAAGGGCAATAGAGAGATATGTGGGGATCCCAAGTGGACTGCAGCACATAATTAGAAAGAAAAAGCGGGGCAGAAGAATCAGTGTGAAAAATAGCAAAGAGATCTACATTGGGAAAAAGAAGGTCCTTTGAGGGAGAGGCTTTGCGCTTCATTGATTTCTGCACGATGTCAGAAGAAATGTATCGAGGAAGGGTTGCAGAATATTAAAGGCAACTTAACAGCACAATGAATTGAGCCCTGGGTCTTGAAGTGAGCAAGACTGGAATTTGAACCTTGCCTCAGATGCTTAGAAACACTATGACTCTGGAAAATTCAGAACCCTTCTCAGCTTCAGTTTCATCAATTATAAATGAATGGGATTGGACTGGATGACCTTACAAGACTCCTCCGGTTCGAAGTTTATGACCTGTGATAACTGTCCCTCCTAGATTAGAACATGAGAGCAGAGACTATCTGGCTTTTCTCTTTATATCCTCAATGGGTAGAATAGCTCCTTGAATGTAGTAGGTGACTAAAAATGTTTTCTTCATTTATTCAGTCATATCAGATGGAATATTTGTGAAGGGTTTGGTGGAGCTCAATGACACAGTGGATAGAAGACTGGGCTTCAAGTCAGGAAGGCCTGATTTTGAGACCTGCCTAAGACATTTATTGGCTGTGTGACCCTAGGCAAGTCATTTAACACTTCTTGCCTCAATCACATCATCTATAGAATGGGGATTTGAGAAGGAAATGGCAAAGCACTCCAGTATACTTGCCAAGAAAACCCCAAATGGGGTCACGAAGAGTCAGACACAAGTAAAAAATGACTCAAAAACAACAGAATAGGGCTAATAACGGGATCAATAGTTCCTACCTCGGTGTAGCTAGATGGTGCAGTGGATAGAGCACCGGCCCTGGAATCAGGAGGACCTGAGTTCAAATCTGACCTCAGACATGTGATACTCACTAGCTGTGTAACCCTGGACAAGTCACTTAACGCTGATTGCCTTGCCAAAAAAAAATAGTTCTTACCTCCCAGGGCTATTGTGAGAATCAAATAAAAAAACATCTAAAGTGATTTGAAAATCTTAAAGGGCTATATGACTGCTAGTTGTCATTATATATTTGTGTATTTCTGTGGTAGTGTGTTAATATGTAAGAACTGCATAGGAGAAGAAGGTATGGATGGCTCATGACACTTGTTTTGGGGAGAAGACCCACATCAATGAGATCACCGATCCATTCAATTATAAACTCACTAAGCTATACATCAAAATTTTGAAGACCACAAATAATGAGATTATTTGTCATTGAACAACCCGAGGCAGGCACGCAATTAGGGTCAAGGTTAGTGTCATGGTTGTCTTTACTTTTAGGGCTTGGACTCACATCTGGTAGACCCATTCCACTGCTCATTGCCAGGTGCTTTGGCAAGTGGAGAACCGTTAGTGATGTTTAGGTCCTCATGGAACATAGTAAATATGAAGTTTGACTTGGAGTCGGGAAAATCTGCTTCAGCCAATCACTCTCCAAGCCTTAATTTCCTACTCTGCCAAATAAGGATGATAATAAAATGGGGACAATAATGGAATGTGCTACACAGGATAGTTATGAAGATCAAACGAGATAATATATGTAAAATACTCCGAACGTCTTAAAGTGATAGAGAAATGTCATTATTATTCCTATCATCGTTATCATTTTTCTCCTGTTTTATTCAATGGAGTTCAGATATCAACACTCCAGAGACAAGACCCTTTACCTTTGTTGTTCTTCATTTGACTTTTCAGTGGACTGCTACACAGGTGGAGAAAAGGATTACTTCTTTTGTAAAGGAATAAGATTATGGAGATGTAACTCATCTTTGGTAGGCTTTTTATTCATAGAATCATATATTTAAAGCTGGAAGGAATCACAGAGGTCATCTGGTCTTACCTCCTCTTTTTCCAGATGAGGAAACTGAGGAGTAGAGAGGTTAAATGATATATCCAAGGTCACACAGTAGAACCTGGCAGAGCCAGGATTTTTAAATTAGGTCCTCTGACTCCAAATCAAGTGGTCTTTTCGCTGTCCTATTATACCTCCTGGGTGACTTAAAAATCCTCATCATGGAAAAGCGTATGCTAAGCCCAATGCTTGATGAGTCAATTGTGAAAAATCTGGAGAAAGGAGTTCAAAGTTTGTTTTATGGGCTAATCAGCTAACCTCAGTTTCCAAATCTATAAAATGGAAATAATCATACCATCGCACAAATCTAGGGTCATAGATCCACAAAGGGATTTTATATATCATAGGACCCAACTCCTTCATTCTACAGAGAGGGAAATGAGGCCCGGAGAAGCTAAATAGTTTGCCAATGGTTGTACATTTGGTAACTGGCAGGATTTGAGCCTAGGGCTTCCTAACTCCAAGCCTAATATTTTAGTCACGCATTGATCATGACACACTGACTCTTAGCACTACTGTGTGAGGCATTCATCATATGTAGGGAAGGGTTTTGCAATCATTAAATCATTCAGAAAACACTATGTTAATGTCAGTTACTATAGTATTAACTCAATTTTTAATTGCAATAAAATTCACAAACTGTAAAGTGCTATATGAAGATCAGTCATTAAAATGGTGTTTTCTAGTAGAATATAAAACCTGTGAGGGAAATTTTTTTCTTATTATATCCTAAGATCCTAGCATAGGAACTTAGTAGGTGCTTAATAGATGTTTGCTTTTTTTTTTTAATAGATTGACTCCAGTAAAACTGCACTTTCAGTGATGATTCACTTCAGTTCAATAAACAGTGAGGGAGCTTGTGGTGGCATGCCGTGGAGGATAGGGTACTGGATTTGGAGTCAGGAAGACCTGGGTTCAAATCCTGCCTCAGACAGTTCCTTGTTATATGACCTTGGGCCATTCATTCACTCTCTCTCTGAGCCTCCATTTCCTTCTCTACAAAACAAGGTGATTATGCTCAATGATCTTTAAAATTCCTTCCAACTCTAAATCTGTGATCCTACATTCCAGTAGCTATGCTGGGGATGAGAAAGAATGAAAAAAGGCCTGCCCTCAGAGAGCTTCTATTCTACTTCTACTCAAATCTCACCTAGAAAGGATCAAGATGGTCTAAAGCAGGGATTCTTCACCTGGGTCCAAGAATTCATTTTTAAAGATTTTTGTCAATGGTATTTCAATCTAATTAGTTTCTTTACAATCCTCTAGAATTTATTGATGAATTTGAAAACATTTGGGTGAGAAGGGGTGTGAGGCTTCACCAGACTGCCAAGGATGGGATACAAAGATGGGAAGAATCCCTGCTGGGGTTCAGTGGTCCTACTTCTCAAACTTGCCCTCCATCTCCAGCCAAATGTGGATGTGTCACCAGTCTCCATTATTCCACTTTCTGGTTCTACTCCTTTTCCCCACTGGGCCCATTCCTTCTGCTTTTGCTACGAGACTATCACCCTTCCAGTTCTCATTAGTTTGATTAATCTGTGTTCCTCTAATGGAGGCCACAACAGGACATTTGGAAAAAAAATCCATGGCAGGTAATTCTTAATAATAGTGAGCCTGGCCCATTAACCCAGTTTCATTCCCATGGTAAGGGGGTGGGGGTGAGGGGGCATTAGAAGTGCTGCTCATCAGCTGAAAAGTTCTGACATCCTTGCTCTGCCCACCCCACTCTCCTTGTTCAATTAAAGCAAGTTTTGAGAGATGTGGAAGAGGAGGGAGGAAGTGAGGTATTGAACATACCACATGGCAGAGAAAAAATATCTTTGTCACCAAATAGTCAACTTTACGTTATTTGTCAATTTGACATTTCAAAGTTATTCATAACATTGAACTAAAGGAGGGTTTCTGGACCTCCAATGTAATCTATCACATGTCCTGTACTTGTCTATTTAATAGCTGGGGTAGGGGAGGAAAGGAAAGAAGGACAGGGAGTGAGGTGTGAAAATATTTGGTTTTCCAATTTCTACATTTAAATTGCAAATTAGATGAAATCTGAATTCAAAAGCATTTTTTGGCTTTCCTTTTGTTTTATCACCATCCACCCTCCACATTCAGTGATCTTTGTTCTCACTGTAGGTTGTCTTTTATTTTCCAAGTTCTCATATCCCTCAGACAATTGTTAGCTATGTGATCACCCCCTCCCCTAAGTCAATTATCCCCAGTTTCCTCACTTCTAAGGTCCCTCAAGTGCTCAAAGTATGATTCTATGATAGCTCATTAGGATGATTAACAGAATTATATTTTCATTGATTGCCACCTATTGTCTCCTGATAATAAAAGTGGACAATCCATTTTTAAATAAGCATTTTTCTCTTTTATACATTTTCCCAACATTATTATGTGATATGGAATAAGAAATAACCTTTTATATTCAGAGTTCAGCAGTGTAATTTACTCTCACATATATGAAATTATATTTCAAAGGCTTGAGAATCAGTGATTCTCAGAGTTACATGTGACATCATAGGTCATTGAATTACCACCCTACGAGAAAGATTCCTCACCACAACACACCCTACAATCAAGCGGCAAACGTTGGCTCATGGCCTACTAAGGGTCAAAGAGTATGAGGGCACTGTGGATACAAAGACAGCCTCTGCCCAAGAAAAAGGTTTTCATACACATACATACATGTATGTATATATGTATGAATAGACATATATGTATATATGTTACACAATAATACACTATCCCACATTTTTGAAGCTTGAGGAATTTATATCCTATTAAGGAAAATATCAGCATATGCATGTGTGTGTATATACACATACACACAGAGATATAAACATACATATAAGTATATATACATGTATGTATATGTGTGTGTATATATATATATATATATATATATATATATATATATATATAAATGAATACCCATATCCATGTGTGTAGATACAAAGGAAGTACAAGCCAGAGTCACAAAGTACTCAGCCAATGTTTGCTTGAAAATTTCTGGAGGTGAAATCACAAACAGACCATTCCTTGGGCGGGGGGAGGCTCTGAATGTTAAGGCTTTTTCCCCACCTCCATCAAGCCTAAACTTACCTCTCTATACCACTGCCAGCCATCATTCCTCCCTGTACCCTCTGGTGCTAACAAGCCAAACATGCAGAGCTCTTCTCGCTAGGGAAGCCTTTCAGGTCCTTGAAGATGCTAGCTAAGGGAGACATCTGTGACCTCCTCCATGCAAGCAGTCAGACTACTGTTGCAGGTCGGCGCTCATCCATAGCTTCTCATCTCGGATTCTCGTCTAGCACGTCCCACCCGTCAAAATTATGCTCAAAGTCTTAGACTGGCTTTTAGGGCCAGCACGAACCCTGTGGAGCAGTTGGGATGTTCATCTGTTGTTATCTTTGCGTGATAAATCACTGCCACATCTCCATTTCTGGTAGAACATTTCCTAGATAATGTATTTTATTTAAGTTCAGGACTGCTACTGGATAGAGCACTAGGCTTAGAGTCAGGAAGAGCTGAGTTCAAATTTTATCTGCAACACTTACTAGCTGTGTGACCTTGGGCAAGTCACTTAACCCTCTTTGCCTCAGTTTCCTCATCTGTAAAATAAGCTAATGGAAAAAAAAAAAACACTGCAGTATCTTTGCCGAGAAAACTCTAAATGGGATCACGAAGAATCAGGCGCAAATTAAAATGACCAAACAACAAAAGTATGACTCCAAAGCCACTGTTTTCCCCACTCTACCAGGCTACCTAGTCTCAGATTTTTCAGAATAATTCCACGCTTCTTTTAGCCAGGAAGCAATTAAGTGAGGTAGTTTCTCCATATCCTCCCAGGCCAACCCAGGCTCGAAGTCTAAGTAGTCACTCTCTATTTTCCTTCAAATGTAACTGAGCAAAGTGTCCCCATCCCCCAAGCCCCAGGGGGAGATTTCCTTAGCTTGGAAAGGGAAGCTAGATTTATCCTAAGGCACCTATAACTTCTTTAATCAAGCTGAGTTCTCTAATGGGCATTATAATGACATTCATTTACCATTTCAATGCCTGTAATGTTCCAGGAAGCAGTACTGTCAAGCCAGATGATTGCTTTCACTTTAAGGTTTTTGTTTTTTAAGACCCTTCCCCCAAATTGTCTTAGCTCCCCTTTAATTTTAAATTTCCTTCAAAGCAGAACTTTGGGACCATGTCTAGCCAGGGGTTTTCCCTATTCCCCTGGTTGCTACCATTATCTCTGTGTCTCTCTATTTGTCTCCCTCTCTGTCTCTGTGTCTCTATCTCTGTGTCTCTGTCTCTGTCTCTGT
>NW_020954582.1:6848292-6865184 GCF_900497805.2 Vombatus ursinus
TCTCTGTGTCTCTGTCTCTGTCTCTGTGTCTCTATCTCTGTGTCTCTATCTCTGTGTCTCTGTCTCTGTCTCTGTCTCTCTCATTTTCTTTGTATTGCTTTGTGTCTTTTCTGTTGCCTATGTCATCCACACTCAACAGGACAAAAGCTTCTTGAAGACACGGGTGGTTCCATTTTTTTCTTTGTATCCCCTGTACCTAGAACACTCCCTTGCACCTAGTAGGCTTAAAAATATTTGTAGAATGAAAGGGAAAAAATAAGAATAAAACTGATTTTTTTTTTAATTCCCAGAAAAGAACACAATGAGATCACAGGCTTAGGGCGATGCCAAGTTCACTTTTCTTTCCAAAGACCACAGAGCGAGGTTTTCCCATTTTATTTACTGAAGAAATCGTTCCTTTGAGAGGAATCCAATGACTCAAACCCAGCAGTCTTTCTCATGTGCCACTTTGATAGAGTCAAGCCATGCAACAACATCCAGTGAAATGAGGGTCGTCACACCAGAATTCCGTCACCGTGAGAAAGACCCTTTGGAGTTCTGAAATGGCCGAACCTGGAGCTTGTGGCCTGGTTCGAGATGTCCCTGGTCCAAAGAGCTCTGGAGAAGAGACGATCAGAGAAGAGCGGCGACTGTCTTGGGCCTACCTGGAGCACCGTCTGCTCCCTTCGCATGGTTGAACTGCTTCTCGCCTGGTCAACAAAACCACTGCTGGACTTTGAAGGGAAGAACCTGAGTTCAAATTCATGCTGCCCCATGACTTTGGTCAAGTCATTGTCTTTCTCTTGGTTAGTTTCCTTATCTGTAAAATGGGGGATTGACCTAAATGACCTCTAGGATCCTTCCAGTTCTAACCTTCTAGTTTCCTGATGGTCAGATACTAACCGAATCTTGTTAGGATATGCATTTTCATAAAGAGCTCTCTTTTAAGCACTGAAATAGGCAGGACTCTAGGACATGGAGCCACCTCCCCGCACATACATGTATGTGTGTGTGCAAATGTATGCGTGCGTGTGTATACACACATTGCTTTTGGAAATATATATGTGTGCACATATACATACATTTATATGTATGCATATACATGCTTATATAAATATGTATACATACACATATGCATATGTACATATATGACATTTATACATTGCTTGGCATATACATTATTTGCCAAGCACTTTATAAACATTATCTCTTTTTATCCTCACAACAACCCTAAAAGGTAGGTGCTATTATTATCCTTACTTTATAGATGAGGAAACTGAGGCAAAGGTTAGATAAGTGACTTGCCCAGGGTCACACAGCTAGTGAGTGTCTGAAGCCAGATCTGAACTCAGGTCTTCCTGACTCCAGGCCTGGTGCTCTATCCACTGTGCCACCTAGCTGATTCTATAGACATGTATGTTATAAACAACAGGAATACTTTTGGAAAGATATATATATATATGTGTGTGTGTGTGTGTGTGTGTGTATGCATATATATATACACACACAGATATATGTACATTTATATACTTCTAAAAGTACTATTTTTATAGTGCTATACACAAAATATACATGGGAAGATCTGAAGCTTACATTTTAAATATATATAATACATTTTTGTAAAAAAATGAGAAAATCTATATTTTTGCCAGTTCTTTTCTTATTAAAGGTCAGCAAACTCCATCCAAAGGATCATCGTTTTCATTTTGCAAGTGCTGACAGCGTAGAGTCAACATAGGTTTTGTTTTCATATTGAAGAAGACTAGGGATGACCTAATGATGTTCCCGGAAATGGATTTAATCCCTTATACACACCCCAAAGACAGAAGGACACCGCTTATTATAGACCCATTCCCTGCTTTATAGAGTTTTGAGTGTTAAAGAAAGCAAGGCTTCCATATTCTTTTCTCTCCATGTCCCCATTGTCTGATGCAGTGCCCTACACATACTAGGTGCTTAGTACGTGTGTGCTGGATTGAATTGATTTGAAGAATGAATACACATAGCAATACATAGATACATAGATATATAGACTTGCATAAACGATTACAAGCATGCAAACATGCATACACATGTGTATGTATAAAATGTCATGTTATATGTCTAATGACACAGGGAATCCAAAGGATGTAGCCAATTTATGGCCAATATTAAGATAAAAATCAGCCCCAGCTACTGTCTCCAGGCAGTCCTACTCTAACCAGACTTGTAGGAGATCGTTCAGTGTTGGGGGAATTGGGGATAATCACATAGAACTGGTAGAGATGGTATTTTTTTTTCTGGTTCACTTCAATCTCTGACATTCATGAAACTCAAACCCAGGGCACTTCTGCAGGCCTTGCACATAACAAGCTATTCAAGGAATTAAACTTTGAGAAAAGGAGCCGTCAGCTTGGGAGGTAATGCATATAATCACATCGACTAAAAATGGAAAAGCCCTATTACAGTCCTGTTTGGTGTCTGCTTTATGTCCTCACCTGCAGCTATAGGCTGCAGCCATTATTCAAACACAGGGATACAGTAAGAAGAAATAGCCACTCTCCTCAGAATAGGACCCATATTTTGTCAACCTATGATTATGAGGGATTGTAATGGGAGTCTCAGCATCCTATATTGTTCTATAAACTGTTGCTGGGCCGGCAGAGTGAAGGCGTATTCTTGGTGAAGAGGGTGTTTTCTCCAAGGCACCAGGAAATATTCCAAGAAACAAAGGAGATGCTTCATCCTTGGGAACTTTCTGTGGATACCAGTCAGGGGCCAACTCCGTTATGTCGTTATGCTCACTTTAGGTTGGGATTTTTGTTTGTTTTTCTTGTTGTTTTGTTTCTGTATGTTTTTTTTTTTCCTTGAAAATTCTTCCTTACCCCGCTAAAGAAGAACAGACTAAGCTCTCTTCAAAGTTCAGCTCACTGGCTTCCTCCTACAGGAAGCCTCCTTTGATTAGAAGAAGCTCCTCTATTCTTTTAAGATGTATGTCAGGCATCTTCTGTCTGAAGCCTTCCCTGAGTCCCCCTACCCCCACCAACAGTTTTAATGTTGTTTCCTTGTAACTACTTTGTATTTAATAACTGTGTCGATATTTGTATTTATTTATTACCTACTTATGCGGTTTCCTTTTATAGGTGTGTTTTCTCCCCAGTTGTAATGGGAGCTCATTGGGAGTTTACACTCTTTCTCTGTGTTTCTGTTTCCAGCACCCCCAAACGGGGCCTGGCTCATAATAGACATTTAAGAAATACTCCATGATTTCTTAGCTAGTTGAACGATCGATTAGAGTCAAGAGGACCTAGTTTCAAATTTAGCTTCTGGCACGATGTGCTCTCAGGCAATTAACTTCCCTGGGCTTCCATTTTCTCACCAGGAAAATGAAGGTGTTGGAGTGGAAGGCCTCTCTTGTCACTGGACACTATATAATGCTGATGGTGCCTGAATTGAAATACAATGGCCTCATTGTTGGGAAGACAAGAGCATCTAATCTACCTTTGTTGCTCCTATGCCCCACTGTCCCCCCACAGACACATGGAAACCGCATTCTGAACACTCAGACTGATCCCACCTCAGCTCTTGGGAAGAATTCTTCATTGAAACCATTTCTTTGAATTGCTCTAACATATTTTATTGGATTTCTTTTTTTAATCAAATAGTAACCATTGCTGTTCTAGATTAAATCTCGTTTTATTAATTTCTGGCTATTTTTCCAACCTTTTCATACCCTCTTAGGATACTCCATTTCTTGGTAGCATTTCCAATCTGAAAATTTAATTAATGTCTTTTAACTTACAGAAGCATTTCATTTATAAAGAAATTCTACAGGGTAGAGCCTGGCCCTGAACTCAGGAGAACTGAGAAAAACCTTCCCTTCTCACAGTGACACAGTCTGAAAATCTTTCCTCAAAAGATTTTCCTGTTGTGCTATTTAGATGACATGGGAAGGGAATAAGCATGTATTAAGTGCTTATTATAATATAATTACATATATTTACATATATACTATATTACATTATATATCATATAATATATAATAGCATATATTATATAACATAATATATAATATATTACATATAATTATAAGTGCCTATTATGTCCCAGGCACTGTGGTAAGTGCTTTACAAATATTATCTCATTTGATCCTCACAACTGTAAGAGGCAGGTGCTATTAATCTACTTTTTTCAATTGAGAAAACTTATTCAGACAGAGGTTTAAGTGAATTAGCCAGGGTCACTCTGCTAGTAGGTGTCTAAAATCATATTTGAACTCGGGTCTTCTTGACTCCACAATGATCTACCCACCGTACACATAGTTGCCTATAATGATGAGCATTTATTAATTTCCAACCCCAGTAGACCAAAACCTCCTTTATATTATTTGTGGCCAGGTACATACATTTAAAGGTAATTTCCTCGTTTCTCTTTTGATACTGCCATGAACCTGATGCAGTCTCTTATTATTTCTTGTCTGGACTCACCAACAACAGAGGAGTGATCTCTCGGTATGCATAACTTTATATAGAAACTCTATGGCATGATTGATATTGTTTGGAATTATGAAGAAAGGGTCCAGCTTCTAGCTTCTGACACATACTGGGGTCATAGCTGTGCAACTCTGGGCCAGTAACTCACTTTCCCTTTTTGTGTCCCAGACAAATCCTTAGGCTTTCTCTGCTAAGTTTAGGAGTCCCCGGGGTGTACGATCCACAGATCCTTTGCGGGTCAAATTTTACCTCCTTTTGTGACGACTGAGAAATGTACCCTGAAGAGTCTTAAAGATATTTGCCTCCTAAGAAACAAGAAGGCCTGACAGAGAATTTATTGAGGCTTGTTTTGTTTCCCAGCTATAAATTCCAATATTCTCATCACCGTTATCTCCTAAGACACTTCCAACTTCGAGGAATGACTTTCTTATAACACATTTCTACAATGCTGTGTTTGACTAACATTGTTATTTTTATTTATTAAAATTGTGATTAAATAGTCAATGAGTACAAACAGTTCTGGAGTCTAATAAACAATAAAATTAGCAGCCTAAATCAAGGAAAAGAAATAAGCTTCTTTCACTGGAGAAATGAATTGGAATTCCTCCTTTCTGTATCTTGCTGTGCTCAGGGCTGTGCTTTCTCATAGTGCAGTGTTACAGTCTATGGGGGTGGGCAGAATCATAAAGTTCAGTGTTTACTGGAGATATGTATGTGTATGTATATATATATTATAATATATATATATAATATATATATACACAAATATGCAAATATAATAAGGAAACTGCCTCTGCCCTCAAGAAGCTTATATTTGAATTTCTCTCTCACCAACCTGCTCTAGAGCTAAAAGACCCTCTGTTCTGTTTGTAGAGCATATCCTGCCACTTCCCACCCCCAAACCTTTCTTCATCTTGTGCCTCCTGCCTGGATTTCCTTTACTTGATAGCTCCATGGGTCCTTAAAGCTATAACTCAAATTTCATCTTTATCACAAAGTCTTCCAGCAAAGGTTTTTTTTTTTGAAAGGGGAGGATTTTCTGTCACTTTTGAGAGAGCTCCTTTCCTCTTGGTCTTTGATGTTTCAATTTTTATTCCCTATTAGATCAGCAACCTCCTAAAAAAACATGGGCTGGGCCATGCTGTTTTTACTCCATAAACTCCATCGGCTTCCTATTGCCTTTAAGAGGAAATACAAATCCCTCTGCTTGGCATTTGAAATCCTTTCCAACCTGACCCCAGTCTACTTTTCCAGATTTCTTTCACGTTATTTCCTTGTACATTCTCTACACTTGAGCTCACTAAACCTGTCTTCTTTCTGCTTCTCACACACACCTGTAAGAGGTTCCTAAGCCTGTCATTTGCCTCAAGGTTCACAGCCTAGTGAGGCCTGTGTGGTGCTGGGTTCTCCCACAGGACTGGCTTCCTGATGTCTTCTTATATTTTTAAATGCACCAAAGAAATTGAACCAAATCAGAGCTGCAGTGGAGATCAAATGATATGCAGTTATTCACATTCCTGTCTTGTGGGCCTCATGGGAAACCTGGAGATTTCCAAAGAAAGCAAGGAAGAAAACAGGCATTCATTAAGTACCTTCTAGGTGTCATGCACTATGCTAAACACATTATAAATATTATCACATTTGCTCTTTAAAACAACTCTGGGAGGTAGGTGCTATTGTGATCCCCATTTTATAATTAGGGAAACTGAGTCCGAATCTAGGCCTACACAGCTAGTAAGTGTTGGAGATTGAATTTGAACTCAGTTCCTCCAGACACAAAGCCAAGCATTCTATCTACTGTGCTACTTTATTGTCCCCAAAGTTAGAGGCCTTCTTCTTCCCTCTAAATTAGGGGCCATTCAAAGCCAAAGCGGATACCAGGATTCTCATCGTCTTAGAGCTGAATGGGCCGTTTGAGGTCATCTGGTTCAGTCTTCTTATTTTACAGATGAAGAAATTGAGGTACAGAGAGGCCGAGTAATTCTGTAAGGTCATAGTAAATGGTAGCGCTGGGATTAAAACCCAGGCCTTCTGACTGGAAAGCCATTGGTCCTTCCATTGTAACACAAGGGCCCCCAAGAGGACCGTGTTTTATTTTAGATTCTGATTCAGGGTAACAGGAAAGTCTAAGCCAGGTATAGGATGCCACAGATAACCCGTCCAGAGCTGGAGTGAATCTCAGAGGCCGTCTAGCTTACCGACTTTCATTTTGCAAATGGGGAAACTGAGGCCGGGAAAGTGAAAGTGATTTGCCAAGATCACCTCTCAGAGGCAGGTCCTCTGACTCCAGAACTCGTGCTCTTTCCACTCTACCTTCTCGTCCCTTGAATTTTGATGACAAAGGAGCGCTACGATAGAGCAGCAACTTTCTAAAATGTCCATTTCTTTTTTTTTTGCACAAAAGATTGTGCACAGAGATCAAATCATGTACTTTTACTCTGACAGTGCTGGTCCATCGGATGTCCCAAGTATCCATGTTGCATACAGCCGCTGTCCAGCCAGAGGCTGGAGAGCAAACCCTGGCTCCTGTGGAGTGCAAGCCGGCAGGATGCCTTGGCTAGGAAGGTGGAAACCTGGGGCTGAGCCACTCCTAGAATTGGGCATGCGTAGGTTCGTTCAGTGGACAAAGCAGGGCAGACTTACTGAGATGAGTAATGCAGTTATTTGATGAGTCAGATGACAGTCATGTACAGTGGGACCCCTCACTCCATGTGAATTCCCGTGACATTGGGCAAGGCACTGAACCTCACCTAGGCAAGGGACTCCAGCCTTCCGTTCCTGTGTTCAGGCAACCTCTAGTCCATCCATCCTTGCCTTCTGGGCTGACGCCCACACATACCATCCCATCTCTTATTTCTGGGCCTTGGCAAAGGTGGGCTTCCAGGCCTGGAACTCTAGCTTCTCCAAGGCCCAGATTACTAGATGCTCTAAGGCCACTTCCTTATAGCAGGCCTTGCCTGGCCCTACCAGCTGATCACACATCTCTATGGAAGACCACCACATTACTTTGCATCTCTTTTGTTAATATTCTATGTTGGCTTATCTGTACATGTCCCTCCCGTTCACAGATGAAAAACTCCTTGAGGGCAGGGGCGGCTTCTCTTTTTATCTCTGTATGCCCAGTGCCCCGCTCGCTGTATGACACAGGGCGAGTAATAAATATGAAACTAAGTTCATGATGGCCCTTCCAGCTACAGCATGCAATGAACTGACCAGGCACAATCAGGAGAGCCACTAGTAAGGCTTTCCCTGGCTTTGGATCTCCTGTGCCCTGACTAGACTGTGGGCTACTTTAATATATGTGTGTATACGTACATATGTATGCATATTGTGTGTGTTTTTAGAACTATGACTTTTTTGTCAGTTGATATTAAAAAAAAAGCAGGATAGAAGAGGAGCTAATGTACATTTTATTAGACTTGAAGGCTAAGTCATGCATATGGTTTTTGGGAGAAAAAGTGAACCAAGATGGCTGTGCCTGGGCCTCCCCTTCCTGACTCTCTCTAGCTACCTGGGGAAACAAATCTGTTTTCAAGAACATCTCCACCTCCAGCGCCCCCACACTTTCCTGCCTGTGCAGATTACTGCTCTCTGAGTGATAAATCGAGAAGAGTAATAAAAAAAAAGTAGGCACCTGATGAAAGGATTGTAGACAACCCAAACATTACTTCTGCCTGTCTTTTAGCATTTAGCAAGAGAACACAGAATATAGGGAAAATCTATGGCATCAAAACTTGAAAAATGATTACCTACAGAGAATCTTTTAGCTTCTTCATTGAGGGGAAAGGGCTGAACGGCAAAAATCACTGCTGGTGAGAGATTCGACCGTTCAATACACTGGGAAAATGGAAAGTTGTTGTAGTCATTCTTGGGAGAATTTTCAGCAGACTCCCAAATTTCACCCATCAAGGACTCATTCTGAATATATGTGCCAGGCACTCAACAGTAGAAAACACAATATTTTTTTTTCTTGAGGAAAAGACATTTTTTCACTCTTCGCTTTATTCATAAGTAAAAGAAATATGAATTTGCCTCTCTCTCTCTCTCTCTCTCTCTCTCTCTCTCTGACATTTAATGATTAATCACACCATGTGAGGATATACAAGGTACCTGAAGTTGAAAAAAAATGGAAAGGAAGGGGCATTGTTGGGAGATAATTGAGGCAACAATTTTGCTGTGCTTAAAATTCTAAGATAAATAACCTTAGATTATAAGAACTCTACAGAAAATAGGAAATTTTGTTCACCTCCCTTAGGTTAGTGACAGGGCCATTATAATGTTGACTTTTGCTGTTAATAAAAAGGCTATTCTTGGCCAACTCTTCACTTGGTTTAGCAGGCCTGCTTTTTATTCACATCATTATCCATAGATTTCACTAATGCATTAAAAAATATGATTTCCCTATGGAAGGTTCTTATATTTCGGTAACTGAAAAACAGAATTGGTCCTGAAGTTAACTTTTCTTCTGGGCGCTCATCAGTCAAGACACAGATTTATCAAAGTACAAAGGTTGTCGCTTCTCATTTAATTAGTATTATAGATAACTAATGAACTTTGATCTCTGCATTTTGGGGTGAACACTGGGCAGTTGTAAGTCCTCAGAGGGACTCTGATTCATCCAGCAAGGGCAAAAGAACATTAGACCAGACGAGCACTAGAAGGATCTGAGGTTTCGTGGAATCCCTCATTTGAAGGATGGGGAAACTGAGGAACAAGGGGTCAAGAGATTTGCCTGAAAGTTACGTAGCCAATTGATAGCAGAGTTGGGACTAGAAGGAGGGAGCCTCTTTCCCCATAATTGCATAGATAATTGTGTGTTGATACTTCCATAAGACTCCTGAGAGGCAGAAAGAGAAAGGGTGTGGGAGTTGTCAGCTCTGGATTCACATTCTGACCCAAGCATTTACCACTCTGGAAAAGACCTAAACAAGTCACTGAGTCACTGTGGAACTTCCTTAGGCTCTTCATAAGTGAAATGAGTGAATTAGACTGGATGACCTTCAAGGCATGTTCCTTTTATCCCTAAATTTATGACCCATTAGCAAAGTGGTCTTAAAACTGTAATCTATTTAAAAGATGTTTCTAAAACACAAACACCCTGTGATCTGCTTGCTCCAAAATCTTCATTGGCTCCCTATTGCCTACACAATCGTCTGCATTACACTTTCATCTGGCACTGAGGGTCCGTCACAGTCCAGCTCCAACCTATCTTTTTTCTACTAATTTTCTGTTATCCCCTGTTCAAACACTCTGCTTTCTAGCCAGTCAGTCTAACCGGCTGTTGTCCACACAGTGTATTCTGCTTCCATGAGGTTGCAAGGATCACCTGCTGCAGCAATGATCTAAGTTAAATTGTTCATGCAGAAGGATAACAGAAATGCAGATTCTGTGCTCCCTGATCTAAGATACCACCTGGTGGCAGACGCAGGAACTACAAACTGATGGCTAGAAGGAAGTAAGCACAGTATGAGAATAGGAAAAATGCCTTACCTTTAATAAATCTTTGGTGCTTGATTTATGGCTACAAATCTGACCTATTTTAGTGATGACAAATGTCATAACTGGAGGGTGATGGGACATGAAGGCAAATACAATCATGCAGTTCTTTTGAGGGCGTGACTAGGGGGTAGGGGAGGCTAAATGATGACTCTGTCTGGAGGGCCAGGGGGTGTCCTCATGGGCAGTTATGACTCACTGACCCAACTTACCCTTTATTTATTTATCTATTTGTCTATCTATTTATTTATTTGTTTGTTTGTTTGTTTATTTATTTTTGCTATTCTGGAAGCATCTTGGGAAAATGCTTTGAACACGAGTCATGGAAGTTGTCTCCAGCTGAGCTGTTCTTTACTTGAACTTGGTGTAGACCTAGTCTGAGTGGAGAGTTCTCTCTGGTTCTTCCCCAGGCCATGCTTTACACACCCTCCAAGGCAAAATCAGGCTGGAGGAAGAAATTGTCTGCACGTCGGTGAGACGGAGAATGACCGCAATTATTGTTCTTTATCCATGAGCCTCCCACCTTTTGTGCTGTTCTCTCTGCCCCCTCCCCATCCTCACACAGCACCCTCACACATCCTGCTCACGGTGACTCATACTTCCTTTTGATTGCATTGTTTGTTTCTGCTTCTTTTGAAAACTGAAGTCGTGGGTTCTGTTTCATAAGATCATAGACTTAGAGTCAGAAAGCCTGGACAGACTCTTTCCTGATGACCTGACGCAGGTCCCTTAAGCTCTCATGGGCTCTGTTTTCTTATCTCTACGTAGCCGTACTCCGGGGTTCCTCCCCCAATCGCTACTCACATTGGCAAGATGGGTTATCAGAGGGTGGCCATGTTTCTTCCCTTAGTGTTAATTTGAGGGGGCAGCAGAGAATTGGGGGAGGGGAAATCTTCTAGTGGTATAGGTCAAAAGCCCACACCAGTGTGTTTCCCCTAAGATTAACTCTTGACAAGTCAGCCAGTCTTAATGACCTTTTTGGTAGGGGTATTTGTTAAGGTGACGTAGTAGGAAGAGTTGGTATAAAATATCTCTCCAAAGTCTCCTTCAAACAAGCAGGTCCCAGGGAAAGTGGGCAGAAGTTAAAACACACATGGTAAAGGGATAACTCACAGCTCCTGCAAACGCTTCTCTCCCATTCATGGGGATGGTGGTGTCTTCTGGGCTTGTTGTAGCATCCTCGTACTCTCTTTCCTCAGTGTGTCCCCAACGTCCTCCACTCCTAATGCAGACACTGGCATCAATGACTGTTGTCCTGGGACACAGCTTGGACCGAGGAGCACACAAGATCTTCTGACCCTCCCAAGGTCGCAATATTGTCATCTGATCTAGGGGAGGAGGTGATCAAAGGTTTTCTCCTCCCTACCACATGACTCCTCAGTATGAGGAGGAATGGCTCTCATTTCTCCACTGTTAGATACAGAAATGACTGGGTGGTTAGATGGCTTCCTATTTGTAGAAGACCCGTGGGGTACGAATGCATCTCCTTAGGAAAGGCCAACAAGTTTTCATTAAAATATCACTTCCATTGGCTTTCAAGGCATTCATGGCTCTAGTCTAAGGTCCTTGATTGGCTGGTTGATTGAATGATTCAATAGAGGTGTTCTCACATGGCTGAGCTTCTTACTTTAAGTAGGGTGCAGTGATGGATTGATGGTTCCCCACACTTCAAAGTAAAATGGGTATAATAACACTTCATCATCTACCTCACAGGTTTTTTGTAAGACACAAATGAGATAATGTATTTAAAACACTTTGCAGTCCTTAAAGTCTTATAGAAATGTCAACTATTTTTATTATTTATGGGTGTTGAGTTAATCAGAGAGCAACAAAATCTGCATTAAAAAAAGTCTGAGGAAACAAAATCAGTCTTTGTTTCAGAAGTCGTCCTTGGTTATATCCATTCATTTATTTAATTTTATGGAGTTCTTCTTCCACCTGTAAAAGGTAGTAAGTAAAATATATTTCATTCCCTGGATTCCCTTTGGTTGACATTCACAAATAGATCAGCTGTTGTGTGCCTCAGTCAGACCTCCTAGATATAAAAGTGCCATAAAGCCTGCATGATCACCACCTGCATGTAAAAAATGCCAGCAATAACTTACCCAAATATTTCCAGTGAAAGTATGACTTTGACCCAGATGGCAAACTAGGCCGTGCTGGCAATAAATCTGTAAGCCATAAACGGGCAGGTGGTAAATCTGCCCTCATCGCTACTGTTTTCTCAACACTTTATCTGTGCAGCCTTTTTCTACAGTAATAACAGACTGAAAATATGGGCGAAGAATTCAAGGAATGATTCTCACTTCACCTCTAGATCCTCCGAGGTGTCTGAGTGCCAAGCGAAATGGGGAGAGAATTGGAGGGACAGAATTTTGGGTGGGGTGAGGGCATTGCTTAGAGATTGTAGTGAATAGGAGCAACATATTGGATCATGAGAAAAATGGAGCAAAATGACAATGATTCAGACTTTCTGCCCTTCTAGTTTGGGCACGAAACCAAGTTTCTACCATATGGAAGTTCCTTTCTATATATGTACCATACTGGAAGGACAACAACAAAGCCTCTCATTGGTCCCGAGACTAGAACTTTCCCTCAGTATGTACAATCTGAAGATTCGAGTGCCTGAGAGTGAAAGTGGACAGATATATCAGAGCAACTTGTTCTCTTTCTATGAAAGGGACTGAAAAAAAATGTTTCTGTCTTTTCTTGGGATTCTTTTTTTTTTTTAGCACTTTTCTTTCCTATACTTTCAGCAGGCGTTGGGGGAGAGAGAATTTTCTCCCTCTCCCCTAGGTACAATCAATGTTAACTTATAGCAAAAGATGAAAGATTCCTTAACAATATGGGAGAAAAAAAGTCAACTATGAGGATTACTCTGTAACAGAATACCCAAAGAAAGTCTTTCTACAAATTATATTCCTTTGTCAAGGCATGAAAGGAAAAAATCTATATCCATACACGTAACGTATCCATACATATATAGATATAGATATAGACATGAAAGAAGCACAAATTTAGTTAAGTAAGAAAAGGGACGTAGGTGCATAGGTGCTGGTTGATGACATGCTTTTGTACCTCTGGAAGAGATGAAGTTCTTGGCAACCCAGAGGTCATACCCTGAGACTACTTGTCATGGGGTGGCAGTGTCAAGGGGGATTTATGAAAGGGCCCATCCAAGATGCAGCTAGAGAGTTGAGAGAGGAAGATGAGCACCATCTGGTACTTTCCTCTTTAAAATTATTATTTTTACTTAAGTATTGAGCTCTACTGCTTCTAAGCTTTTGAAGAAATGTAAGAGTTGTCAACATATAAATTCAATTAATTTGGAAATGGTGAATGCTTTTAAAATTATGATTTTCAAATTTCATACTCTCAATTTCAATGCCCAGAGTTGAAAGTCTTCTTACTGAACCCTAGAAATGGTTCTGTTCCAAGTGATACATGCATAAAGCAGATATACTTGCTACCTTTGCATTATCATTCATTAAATGTTTATTGATATTATTTGCTTTTAGATCATCTCTTTCTCCCAATATATCCCTCTCCCATCCCAGAAAGTCATCTCTTAGGACAAAAAAATAAAATAGAGAAAAAATAAGCTGTGTAAAATCAGCAAATATATAGAAAATTCTTATATTATGTCCAATTCCTGTAGCCCCCTTTTCAAAGAAGGAGGGGTGACTTTAAATTTAGAATCTGGAATAGAATTTGCATTCAAATGCATTCATACAACATCAGATCTTGGCTTACCCTTTTTTGAAGTCATTAACTTTAAATCTGGGTAGCTAGGTGGTACAGTGGATAGAGCACTGGCTTAGGAATCAGGAAGACTCATTCATCTTCAAGAGTTCAAATCTGACCTCAGACACTTACTAGCTCCAAGACCCTGGTCAAGTCACCTAACCTCATTTCCTCAACTGTAAAATGAACTGGAGAAGGAAACGGCAAATTGCCCACATGTTTTTGCCAAGAAAATGCCCAAAAAGGGGTCACAAAAAGTCAGACACAGCTGAAAAATGACTAAGCAAAAATTTTTAAGCCTAATTCACAAAAAATTTGCATTCAATAGCAACTTAGTCTTCTGTGTGTGTTTGCCTGTTTTAAAGTCTTGAAACATCTTATGTTTTTCAATTCAACATGATGTTAAAAGTGTCCTAAACACTAGAGTTCTTAGTATATGTGAGAAAAATGCTCATATTATAGAAAAGAAAAGCTAAGAATATTAATTAATATTTTAAAAAAAAGCATTGCCAAGGGTCACAATCTTTACATGACCTTGCCTTCAGGGTAAACTTATCAAAAATCCTTAATGCAGAAGGTGATTTTTTTTTTGTTATAGCATTAATAGTGTTTCAGCTAAATTCATGTTGGTGATTAGATTACCTAACTGGAAAATTGCAAAATTAACTCTAAGACGAGGGGCCCATATATCCACTTGGGATCAGTGTGAAGACATGTTAAGCTGTCAACACCATTCTCCCTCCAGAATGGGGAATATGAGAAAAGATGGCATGACAAGGTCACTGGCCAAGTTTCTTTTGTGGAAAATTAAGAAGAAAGCAACCATTAGGTCCTAGAGCCTGAAGGAAAATTCTAAAAGCCTAAGAAACTCCATATCAGGTACCCTCTAGCAAATGTCTTTTTGTAGAGCATTGCTTCTTAAAGCCAAGGGTTTCAATAACACTAATTCATACTTTAGTTTGTTAGTATTGTGAAGATAGAATACCTTATAATGATTAAATTTCTTGTTACTGAAGTTAGTTTTGTTACCTTTTTCCTCTGCTAGCTAGATGTCTTGCGTCCAATAATTTGTGCTTAACACATCTTTGTTTCATTGATTCATATTGTATTGAAAACAAAACTGAGAGTCAGAATGGAGATCTGATTTGGGAGTCAGAGGATCTAGGTGGGGTTCAGATGCTGACTCTGCTACCTCCCGCCTGTGTGACCTTGTCTAAGTCACTGTACTTCTACTTTCCCCATTTTTTCACCTGTAAAATGAGGAGGTTAAATTATATCTCTTTGAAGGTATCTTCCAGCTCTGTCTATGATTATAGTTTCTTTCAGAAGCTTAAAAAAAAAAGCTCCAATTGACTTTGATATTTTAGGCACTTGTCCAAATCAAGAAATCATCCACACCCTGTGGGTTTTCTCCCAAATAGGGGGCCATTTCAGCACCAAGGCATTACTTTATCCAACAAGGGAAAGCTGAGAGCCATTCCTCCCCACCCAGGGGAACTCACACTGTGAGAAGAGACAAGCTTTATGTTTCCTTCTCTCCTGGGTCAGAGGACAATGTTGTGAACTTGGGAGGGACATAGAGGTCAGAGTGCTCATCAGGATCCTAACACTGTCCGGGGGACAGCGGTCATTGACAAGAGTGTCTGTCTCAGGAATGGACTCCAGTAGAGCTGCAGTGAAAAAGGAAGACCTGCTCTCTGGTAACTGCAACCTGTCAATGCGAGTGAGGATTGGGAGAGGAATCCCCTACCCCTAGCCCGCATGGCTCCAAAGAGATGAGAAAACAGAGTCCAGGAGAGGGGAAGGGACCTGGGGAAAGTCATCAGGAAAGTGTCTGTAAGGTCCCTTTGACTCTGCGTCTAAGATCTTATAAAGCAGAACCCTAACTTCAATTTTCAAAAGAAGAAACAAACGGTACAACCAAAAGGAAGAATGTTTCATTGTGAGCAGAGGGGGCTCTAACAAATAATAAAAAAATTAAGAAATTAAAAAAGCCCTGGTCTGAATCCTGTGTGAGGATAGGGAGGGGGCGGAGCAAACAAGACAAAATGTCAGAGGCCCATGGATGAAGAACAGTAATTGCAGTCATTCTGCATCTTGTAGATGTAGAGACAATTTCTTCCTCCAGCCTGATTTTGCCTTTGAGGATGTGTAATGTATGACCTGGGGGAGGAACATGAGGGACGTCTCCACTCAAACTAGTTCTATACCAAGTTCAAGTAAAAAACTACTCAGCCGTACAGCTTTAGAATAGAAAAAAAAAAAATCTTCTTAGCCAATAGCAACAAGCTTTCTGTAGCATTTCCATTGGGTTAAAGGACTCCATGCTCTAATCTGATGTCCTTGGTTGGCTGGCTGATTGATCCATTCAGAAAAGGTCTTCTCACATGTTTGAGCACTTTAACTAGGGCAGGGTGATGGATTGAGTCAATGGAGAGCTGTCCTGACATGTAAAATAAGAATGATACCAGCTGCATCAGCTATTTTTATAAGATTTTTATAAGACTCAATTTTTATAAGATTCTTATGACTCAAAATAGATAATTTAGATAAAGCACTTTGCTATTCTTAAAACCTTATAGAAATGGCAACTATCTTTATTGTTTATTCATGTAAAGCTAACCATAGAACCACAAAATATGCATTTAAAGAAAAGGATGAGGAAAAGGAGTTAGTTTTTTTTTTCATATGTTGATGGATAAATGAACATATGTTACAGCAAGTTTCCAACATAAAAAATAAAGCTCACTGTGTGTACATGCATGTGCATGTATGTAATCACACATGTGTGTTATTTAACCTAAACACTCTGGATAATATTAATAGTATGCTGGAAGTATAATGATCCACATTAATCAGAATCTGAAGAAAACACTACTTTTATCGAGGGTCTCCGTATTTTTCTGAAGCATCAATAAATTAACAGATGATGAATCGTGATATAACCATTTTTCTTTCCTGCTTAGCCTCCTTTTGTATTGTAAGCTCTGGTGCTGATTCTGTAGTGGGAGTAGGTGGAGATTTTTAAAACACTGATTTTCAGTTATAATGCTAGTAAGGATTTGATCATGTAAATAAGGAGGAAGAGGAGAAGAAGGAAGAGGAGGAGCAGAGGAGGAGGAGGAGGAGGAGGAAGAGGAGAAGGAGAAGGAGAAGAAGAAGAAGAAGAAGAAGAAGAAGAAGAAGAAGAAGAAGAAGAAG
>NW_020954582.1:6865194-6919647 GCF_900497805.2 Vombatus ursinus
AGAAGAAGAAGAAGAAGAAGAAGAAGAAGAAGAAGAAGAAGAAGAAGGAGAAGGAGGAGAAGAAGAAGAAGAAGAAGAAGAAGGAGAAGGAGAAGAAGAAGAAGAAGAAGAAGAAGAAGAAGGAGAAGAAGGAGAAGAAGGAGAAGAAGAAGGAAAGGAAGGAGAAGGAGAAGGAGAGGAAGAAGAAGAGGAAGAAGGAGAAGGAGAAGGAGAAGGAGAAGAAGAAGAAGGAGAAGAAGAAGAAGGAGAAGAAGGAGAAGAAGGAGAAGAAGAAGGAGAGGAAGAAGGAGAAGGAGAAGGAAAAGAAGAAGGAGAAGAAGAAGGAGAAGATGAAGGAGAAGGAGAAGAAGAAGGAGAAGAAGAAATTATTTATATTGGTTTTTTTTTTAATTGAAGACTACTCACTACGTAAGGATGGAAAGAGGAGCTCAGAGGATCAGAGAGGCTAGTAGTCACTGCAATTTCTTTTTTGCTTTCAGGTAAGTGAGAAAGGACTACTGTACTTTAAAAGCTTGACATAATTTCCTCTGGGGAGGAAAAAAAAAGAACACGTGGTCTGCATTTTATGGGTGTCAGTCTATCACACTGTGCAAAATATCTCATTTTCTCCTATTGTTCTACTCCTTTCAAGCACAACGTTCTGTGGGATGATGAGAGCTGAGGAATGTAATTATGTGAAAGTTTCTATTCATTTTAATGTTAATGGTTTGGTGAGTTCAAAGCTAGAATTACCTGGAATTACAAAATAATTTCAAGATTCATGTTTTTGTTTTTGTTTCATTTTAAGGAAAATCATAGGGATATAGGGAAAAGATGAAAATGGAAAATCATGAGGATAGAAAGAAAGGGAAGAAGTCATTCTAAAGTTTATTGGCTTGGCAAGTCTATGAAATGGTTGTATTTTGAAAAATAGAAATGTATCTGTATGTAAATAAGTATACAACTGGTATCAGCTAGCTGCATGGCTTTAGACAAGTCCTAATAACCCTGAGCCTTGGTATATTTATCCCCTAAAATAAGGATTATAATATCTGAATTGCCTAAAGGCAGCAGATTGAATCACATTTCTTCAGCAGCCATTTGAGTTCAAAACTTGAAGATATATATGATTTGGCATAGTATACAGGGGAAGGGAATAAGCATTTATGCAGCGCTTACTATGTTCCAGGCACCATGCTAAGTGCTCTACAGATATCATCTTATTTGATCTTAACAACAACCTACAAGTTAGCTGCTACTATTAGCCTCATTTAACAGTTGAAGAAACTGAGGCAAAGAAAGGTTAAGTGACTTGCTTAGGATCACGCATCTAGGAAATGTTTGGAGCCAAATCTGAACTTAGATCTTCCTGAATCCAGAACCAGTGTTCTGTCCGTTGCAGAAACACCCAGTGAAGAGTGAGCTTACTACAATGCTTGGCACACATAAAACATGTTGATTGACAATTTATATGTAAGTAAAGCCATTAACTCCTAGAGAATTGTTTAAGGAACAGAATGGATTAGTGACTTTCCGTGGAGACTCACTCAGCTGGTGAGTGTCAGAGGTAAGATCTGGAGTCAGGAAGAGCTGGGTTCAGATCTTCTCTTTTGGATCTTCTGGCTGTGTTCCCGTGAACCGGCAACTTATCCTTTCTGGGTCTTGGTTTCCTTATCTGGAAAATAAACGGGTCAGATTAGCTCTGAATCTATGATCCTGCAAGCCCATTGCTTTATCTAATATGCCACTCTGAAGAAATCTCTCCCTGTGTGTGTGTGTGTGTGTGTGTGTGTGTGTTTGTGTGTGTGTCTCCCTGTCTCTGTGTGTCTCTGTCTCTGTCTCTGTCTCTGTCTCTCTGTCTCTCTCTGTCTGCCTCTGTCTGTCTCTCTGTCTCTCTCTCTGTCTCCATCCACTGGTTATTATACATTTTTAGATCTGTCTCATTTACATATGTATGCATATGAATATATATATATATATATAAAATATACACATATATGTAACATTTATATGACACTTTAAGTTTTGCAAAAGACTTTCCTAATGTTATTTGACTTTACCCTCCCAACTACCCTGAGAGGTAGACACTGTTGTTATTCCCATTTTATACATGAGGAAGCTGAGAAGCTGAGATGGTGACTTACCCAGGGTCACACAGCTAAGAAGTGTCTGAGTTGGAACTCAGAACTTTGTGATTCCATGTCTGGTCCCTTACCCATCGCATCATCCAGCTGCCACTATAATGAACCCATGTATTCAGATATGAACATGCATGTACATGTGCATGTGCATATGCATATATTGATTTGTACATGTATATATTATTCAATCAGAGCATTAAAACAGGACAGAATCACAAAACCGTAGGACTTGGGAGCTGGAAGAGCTGTCCTTAACACCTGATTAACCTAGGCATACAAAGGAATCTTGGACTCACATTGATGTAAGATGTTCATGCTTCTGACATATGTTTCTTGATTTGCTATTTCATGCGGTTTATGTTTTTCAGCTATTTCAAAGCTGTCTTCAATTTTCTTATGCTCAAGTTATAGCAAAATTCCCCAGTTAAATATTATAAAAGAGTTAATTGCCAGTTTTAAAATTGTGAATTGGAAATTTTCATCATTATTCTCTACCTCATATGTATTTAATTGGGTATGATGGTTATTTCTCCTTTCTTAGCAGAGGAGCTGATATATAGTAAATGTTTAATCAAGGCTCCATTGATTTATTTCTCTGTCTGTTTTTGGTAATCATTGATTTCCAGCTGGAAGAGACTTTAGAGATCACTGAGGACAATTTCTTTCCCTCTTACACAGATGAATAAACTGAGGCCCACAAAGTGGGAATGATATGCCCAGATTGCACTGGAATCACATGTAGGTGCTCTTCCCTCCAAAGTCAGGGCTCTTGTCACTGTATCACACTGATGTGACCATAGCTTTATACTTCTAAGAGTTCTTAGGTGCTATCAAAGTCACTTCTATCACTTTAAACACAATGACATGTTCTCAGAATTGACTTGCCCAAAGTCACACAAGAGTAAGTGAAGGAGTTAGGGATCACATTGAGTCCCCATGAGTCACAACATTAAACCCCTCCTTAGATGAGAAGCCCATGCTGATTCCCCCTTAATGCTGGTCCCTTCCCTTTGTTAATTATGTCCAATCTAGCACGTATGCACCATGTTTAGCCATCACTGTCTGCATGGTGTCTCTCCCATCCCCCATTAGACTGTGAATTCCTAGTGAGAGGCAACAATCTTTTGCACTTCTTTGTAATTCCAGTTCTCCACTCAGTGCCCACGACATTGGAGGTGCTTAATACCTGCATATTCACTAACTGACTGACCATAGCATACTGCCATATGGGGCAGAATTGACTGGTAGAATTATTGATGCGCAGGGAGGATTAAAAATTATTTTTGGTCTTCAGGGGGAAAAATCAATAATTTTTCTCTGAGGGTCTAAGAGATTTAATGATTCTTTCTTTTCTTTCCTCCCCTCATCATGACCCCTCCCCCCACCTCCATATATTCCGGGCCCTGTGAACACTCACATGGAAAGGTCAGAACTCTCTTCAGCAGTTGTGACTCAAGTAGACTTTGTGTTAAAAAAAAGTGGAGTATGTGTAAGAGCATTGAAGCCATATAGTCCCCAACCATAGGAAGCTGTGTTGGAAATGTCCTTTGATTTTTTTTTTAATTCTATAAGGATTCAATAGCTGCTTTTCCAGACTGAATCAAGAGCTTTTCGAAAGGAGCAGAATGATGAAGAAGGGTAAAAGTTGCCCCCTCCCCACTGTATCCCTCAGGATCAGCATCATGACCTTCCTAACATTCCAGGTGTAATGTATCATCTCTCAGGGGATTAAATTTATTTAAGAGGAGGTGCCAAGAATCAAGAATTAGAACACACTAAAATGTAGGAGGTGGAAATTATACTGCTAAATTAGGAACAGATGTTTGGGAGACGCTTAAAGGCACTACAGACGTGGCAATGAATGTGAGAGGAATCCACACATCATGGTGTTTTAGGCACTTGTCATTTTTTTTTCTTTTCTTTTTTTTTTCTGATCATGATCGATTAGGGATGTAAAAGAATGATAGAATCTCGATGTTGGAAGACAGCTCTGAAGTCAGGTAATCCAGCCCACCCCTGAACAAGAAGCTCTTTAAGAATCTCTCCATTGAGGTGGTATCCAGCCTCTGCTTGTAGACTTTAGGGGGCAAATACACCCACAAGACTTTGGTTAGCATGAGGCAGGTTGGGCTGTGTGTTGGGGTAGATCTTTCTCCCTTATGTCAAGCTTCAGTTTCTTTCTTCATACCTTTCACCCATGGCTCTTCATTCTGATCTCTGTGGTTAAACAGAATCAATCACCATGAATATCAATATCTATCTGTCTGCATACATACATGCATACATACATACATACATGTACACACAGTGTTTACAAACCTTAAAGCACTATATAGTTGGTGGTAGTAGTAGCAGTGGTAGTGGTGGAGGTGGTAGCAGCAGCAGCAGCAGTAGCAGTAGTTAGATGCCTGCTGTATGGAAGTCACTCTCCTACATGTTGGAGATTTGAGTAATGAGATGCAACATTCATATAGCACTTGAAGTTTGCAAAGTACTTTAGATGAATTCCTCAATTTACCCTCAAAACCTTGGGAGTTTGGTGTTATTATCATACAAATGAGGAAACAGTGGGAGACGAAGGGTCACATGGCTGGTCAGTGAATGAGGCCAGAACTGAGCTCAGGTCTCCAAAAGGTCACCTTCAGTAGTCCATACTCTGGGTCACCCAACTGCCTCAAATTCCTAAACAGCCCTGTGGTATTTCCCTGCTGGATAGATTTTATAGTGTTGCTAAATGGATGGATGGATAGATAGACAGAAATGCTTTTAGTGCTTACCATGAGCCAGAAACTGTACTAAGTATTGAGGATACAACAAGCAAGCAATCCCATTAGAATTCCATTCTAATGTGGAAAGACATTTAAAGGAGATCTGGAAAGAGGAAGCAGGAAGAGTGACTCATCCCAAGGCACTAGGTGAGGTGAAGCTCGATGAAGTTTTTCTTAAGGTGAGGGTCCCTGGAAGGAGTCGCCACTTTGAATCAAGGCAACGAGATGGTTTCTTAGGGTGATAATGTAGTAGGCAAGAAGAAGGAGGAATCTGGATTGAGTCCAGGCATGACTGAAGTACAAAGAATGAAATAATCCCTACTTGCAAGAAACAGACAGGAGAGACAATTCGTGCTCGTGTGTTTATACAGCTGTGATCCAAAGTGAATAAATACAAATATGTATACACAAAGCATTTAAATACAAGGTATGTACAATGGTCTGAGAAGTGGGGAAATAAAGAAAGGTTTCATGCAAAACCCAGTTCCTTTGCATGCTTGGGTTGAAAACAATGTTGTCTAACAGGGCAGAGAACAAGGGGACTGCCACTCCCATAGTCCTGAATAGCAGCCCCCTCTGGCAGCACTGGCATTTGGGAGGCTGCCATATGCCATTATTGATTTACATTAAACTTCTAGTCTTCTAAAATCTCAGATCTTTTATCTAGCCATGCCCCCTTTACCTTGGACTTCTTATGTTGTCATATGTAAACCCAGGTATAGCACTTTACAGTTATTTCTATAATTTATTTCAGTCCAGTCATCTAGCCTTCTGTGAGCTCTTTACATGCAGACTCTCTCATAAATGGGTTAGCTATTACCTGCAGCTTTAGTAATCTTTTTTTAGTTAGCCTTTATCTTTTTTTTATTTCACATTTCTATAAACAATCATTTATTTTCTCCCCACCCCCAATTTAAAAGAAACAAAAATAAATTTCATCTTGCAAATGGGCATATTCGAGCAAACACATTTCTACATTATCTACATCCAAAAATTAATTTCTCATTTTGTATCTTGAATACATCAACTTTTATCCAAATCACTGATAAAAATGTTAATTGTTCTAAAAAGTAACTATATTTCATTAACCTCTCAATTCTTAATTTCCTTTCAACCTGATCAATGAGAACATTAATGGAATTTTCCATTGAAATAGTCCAGGTGCACTCAAATTCTAATTCTTCACCTGTTATATAAGACAGCAGGCAAGTAGTTTAGCATTTTATGGAGGGAACTATAAGGAATTGTAAGTATTGTTTGCAAACTGTAATGAGTTTGCACTGAAACCTCTGAGTAAAAACATTCCAATTATCTCTTAAATTGTGTTTGTATGTTATTGTCCATGAAAATTGATATGAAAGAATATAGCAAGAACTATCCTAGTGATTCCACCTGTGCATCTCATTCAGATCATAGGTACTCACTCAGTACTGTACTTTCCACTGGATTGTGAAACTGCTCTCTGGACATCAGCCAGCAGATCTCTTGGCAATGTATTGCATCTGGTCTTGCTAATTAATTCACATCACAATATCCCCTGTGCTATGGAAGACTGGCAACTGGGAGATGTTGCTTGGGGATTGCTAGTCATTATCAGGTTGAAACTATATGAAGAAACAAAATATAGCTGACATCATTTTGGTGATCTTTTCCAAGGCCGGGATAGATCAATATTCCAGAGTATCATGAATAAAAGAAAAAGAAGGAAAAAGCAAGACATTTAATAAACCAAAACAACAAGAGACAATAGTCCTCCATTGTCTCAGTTTAACTCCATAAAAGAGAAAAGGTTTTGACTCCCTGCAAACTTAGGCTGGCCACTTCTTTCTCTAGGCCGTAGTTTCTTTATCTATAAAATGAGAGGTGTGTACTAATTGGCCTCCAAGGTCTCTTCAATTCATACATTCTAGGATTGTGAATCTAATAATCATTATCATAATCACAATAATCATTTTTTCTTGCACTTCATCTATAACATATTCATTGAGACCTCCAAAACCCCTGAAAGATACATACTTTTAAAAAATATTTGTGATCCCCTTTTACAGATGAGGAAATTGAGATTCAGAGAAGTTAGTCACGTAGCAGTAAGTATCAGAAACAGGAAGTGAGCTCAGGTGTTCCTGATACTCCATGGCCACTACTGCCTACTAGGCTATTCTACCTTCCTACCTTTACATTTTATTGGACTAAAGACCAATACTTCTATACCATCTTCTAAAAATGCTTTCTCTCTCTCTCTCTCCTCCTCCTCCTCCTCCTCCTCCTTCTTCTTCTCCTTCTTCCCAACTTTTTTTCTTTCTTCCTTGATCCTCTTTCTTTCTCATATAGATTTCTATCTTGCTTCTTTCCTACTGTGCTCTTGGATCTCTTATCATAAACATCTTTCTCCTTTCCATCCTTCCCTCTTTTCTCATTCTCATTCTGTTGTTGACTTCCTACCTTCCTACCCTATGAAATCTACAACATGAATTCTAAGCTGAGAAAGTGTGTGTGTGTGTGTGTGTGTGTGTGTGAGAGAGAGAGAGAGAGAGAGAGAGAGAGAGAGAGAAAGGGGGGGGGAGAGAGAGAGAGTGGTCATGGGATCACATGAATCTCCTTAGGCTCTTGGCAATGGGCCAGAGCTTCCCTGGCCTCTGAAGTCAGTGCCTGAATTCAGAGAAATCTGTTTCAAAGGAGGCTTAAAGGAGCAGAAGGCTGCCGGAGGTAGGACTCAAGATGAGTTCCAGCCTATAAATGTATAGAGTGGAAACTGAAATCCATCCCTGATTCTTTGACTTTCTTTCTGTATTGTTGAACTCGTTAGGGCTTGTACGTATTTACCCCAGAGTACTTGCAGGTCTTGCATGACCTTGGAACCACTGTCATCCTTCCCTCTTTATCTTCTTCTTCCTGTTTTAAAATAGTTTTGATCAGTTTTATTGATGGCTTTGTTTTTATATTATATTTCTTTCAGAAAATACCCATCCTCCTCCATACCCCATGCAGAATAAATTCTTCTTTGTTAAAAGAAAAACAACTACTGTGACTATACTTAACAGTGAACATTGTTTCTGTTCTAGTAACCTGCCACCTCTCTGCATTGAGGATGCAGATACGTTTATTATTTGTTCACCTTATTCATTTGTGGGTTTTCAAGCACTCCATGTTCCACTTCCTTTAGTAATCATAGATCGTAAACTGGAAGGAACCTCAGAAAGCCTCTAGTACAATAACATCAATACAGATGAATAAACTGAGCCCACATTCTTTGATTCAGAGGCAGTGCTCAAACCACTGTATCCTGATGTGATCATCACACAGTCATAGAATTTCAGACTTGGAAGGGACTTTTGTGGCGATCTCATCCAGTGCAAGACCAGAAAGGAATTCCCATCATAAAAAACATGACAAGTGGTCATTCAGTCTCTTCTTAAATACTTCCATGGAGGGGGGACCTATTACCTTTTGAAATGGTCTAATTGCTTTGGGACAGCCCAAATTTTTAGGCAGCTTTTGCCAATGTCAAGCTTAAATTGTGTCCTTTGAAAATTTCTACCCATTTTCTCTTATTTCTGCCCTCTAGAAACAGAACAAATTGAATCCTTCTTCTATATGCCAGCCTTTCCAGTATTTGAGCATAGCCATAAAGGCTCCTTAGGCCTTCTCTTCCCCTGGCTAAACATCACCAGGTTCTTCAACTGACCCTCACATGGCATCGAGTCAGGGACCTTCAACGTCTTTGTTGTTCTCTTCTCAATATTCTCCAATGTCTTTCTTAAACCATGGGTCCTGAAATGGCACAGAATAATCCAGATGAAGTCTACCTACAGCAGAGGGCAACAGGATTATCACTTCCTTATTACTGAAATGAATGATCTATTAATGAAGCCTAAGCTCAGTGTCATCACATACACATACACAAACATACACACACACACACACACACACACACAGAGGTTTTTTTTGTCTGCTTTATTTTGTTCTTCTTAGTTCACTCTGCCTCACTTCATATAGACCTCTTAATTATTCAAAATTTAAAAAGAATGTCAACTTGTACTTGTAATTTTAAAGTTATTATTTATTTATTTTGACATTCTTTTTAAATTTTGAATCCCAAATTCTCTTCCTCCCTCCTACTACCCTCCCTGACACACTGAGAAGGTAAGCAATATGATAACAATTATATGTGAAATCATGTAAAAATATTTCCATATTAGCCATATTCCAAAAAAAAAAAGGAAAAAGAAGTAAGAAAATTATACTTTAATTTGCATGCAGAGGTGATCACTTCATTCTTTGGAGGTGGATAGCATTGATTTCATCTTGAATCCTTTAGCATTCTCTTAGATAATTGTATTGCTCAGAATAGTCAAGTCTTTCACAGTTGATCATCATGACAACATTGTTAACTGTGTACAATGATCTGGTTCTTTTCACTTCACTTTGCATCGGTTTATATAGATCTTGCCATGTCTTTTTTTTTTCTGAAAGCACTTCCTTCATCAATTCTTAGAGCAAAACAGTACTCCATCACAATCATATGCCTCCATGTGTTCAGCCATTTCACAAATGATGAGCATCACCTTGATTTCCAAAAGAACGTTATAAATACTTTTGTACATGTAGGTCCTTTGCCTTTTTCTTTTATCTCTTTGTGATACATACATAGTAGTGGTATTTCTGGGTCAAAGGGTTTAATATATAGTTTATATAAAGTTTAATGAAGTTTAATATAAAGTTTAATAACCCTCTAGGCTGAGTTCCAAATTGTTCTCCACAATGTTTAGACCAGTTCACTCCTCCACCAATAGTTTATTAGTATACCTATTTTCCCTCATCTCCTTCAACAATATTTCATTTCTGATACCTCAGAGTAGTTTTAATTTACATTTATAACATATTGTCACGTAGCTATAGATAGCTATGATTTCTTCTTCTGAAAATTGCCTGTTCATATCCTTTGACCATTTATCAATTAGGTAATGTCTCCTATTTTTTTATATAAATTTGACTCAATTCTCTACATATTTGAGAAGTGAGGCCTTTATCAGAGAATCTTGCTGTAAAATGTTTTTGTGCTACTTTATTTACTATGCTACCTTTTAGCAAGATATAGTTACCCTGATCATCTCTTTTAATTAGATCTATTTTTCTTTTGCTTTGTCTTAGATCGTAATTGCTACCCATGCCTTTTCTTTACTTCAAGAGTATTAAATTCTGTTCCAGCCCCTTATTTTAACTCTATGTGCATCTTTCTGTTTCAAGTGTGTCTCTTGTAAATAACATACTGTTGGATTCTCATTTCTAGTCTATTTTGCTATCCGCTTCCATTTTATGGGTGGATGAGCTCATCCCATTCATACTCGCAGTTTTGATTACCATTTCCCTCCATTCCATTTTCTTCTATTTATTCTTCTTTCTTTCTTTTTATCCTGTCCCTTCACAAAAGTCTATTTTGCTTCTAATCACTGCCTTCCTTAATCCACCCTACCTTTTATCACCTCCCTGTCCTTTCTCTTATCTCCTTCCCCTTATATTTCCCCATTGGATAAGATAGATTTCTATACCCAACTGAGTATGCCTCTGTGTGTGTGTGTGTGTGTGTGTGTGTGTGTGTGTATGTATGTATATATGTATGTATATGTGTATGTGTATATATATATATATGCATGTGTATATGCATATGTGTGTGTATATATAATGTGTGTGTATATATGTATTATGTATGTGTGTATATATATATCTATATCTATAGATAGATATGGATGTAGATAGATATAATTTTCCCTCATTGAAACAATTCTGATAAGAGTGTGGTTCAAGCATTATACACCATTGCTCCCATTTTCTCTTCCACTATAAAAGACCTTCCCTACAAGCCAGTTTTATGTGAGAATATTTTCCCCGTTCTACCACTCCTTTCCCCCTTCTCCTAGTGCATTCCTCTTTCTCACCCTTTCATTTTTTTTTTGTAAATCATTAAAAAAAATAAAAGACTCACACCCATGCCTTCTGTTTATGTATGCTCCTTCTGAGTTCCCTAATAGTGATAAGGTTCTTAGGAGTTACAAGTATCATCTTCCCATATAGAAATGTAAATAGTTTAACCTTCCTGAATTCCTTATGATTTCTTTTTTGTGTCTACCTTTTTATGCTTCCTTTGAGTCTTGTGTTTGAATGTCAAACTTTCTATTCAGCTCTGGTCTTTTTGTCAGGAATGCTCAAAAGTTCTCTATATCATCAAATATCCATTCCCCCCCCCCCCCGAAGGATCATACTAAATTTTCCTGGGTATGTTATTTTTAGATATAATCCTGGCTTCTTTGCCTTCCAGAATATCATATTCCAAGGCCTGCACTCCTTTAATGTGGAAGCCACTAAATCTTATATGAACCTGACTGTGGCTCCTTGATATTTGAATTATTCCTTTCTGGTTGCTTACAATATTTTCTCCTTGTCTTAGGAGCTGTGGGATTTGGCTATAATATTTCTGGGAATTTTCATTTTGGTATCTCTTTCAGGAGGTGACAGGTAGATTCTTTCGATTTCTATTTTACCCTCTGAATTAAAGACATTAAGGTAGTTTTTGTTGATGATTTCTTGAAATGCGATACCTGGGTTCATTTATTTGTTATTTTGTCATGGCTTTCAGGTAGTCCAATAATTCTTAAATTATCTCTCCTCAATCTATTTTCCAAGTCAGTTGTTTTTCCAATGAGATATTTCACATTTTCTTCTATTTTTTTTTTATTCTTTTGACTCTGTTCTATTGTTTCTAGATGTCTCATGGAGTCAATAGCTTCCATTTGCCCAATTCTAATTTTTGAGAAATTATTTTTTTTCAGTGAGCTTTTGTACCTCTTTTTTTAATTTGGTCAAAAAAGAAACAGTTAATCATCGTCTGAGTAAAGTAAGATAGCCTCCTGATGTCCTTTACAAATCCAGTAAACTCTACAAGACAATCTCTTTCTTATGAGGAGTCATCTCTGGCCTAAGAAGAGCACAAGTTTTAAGGTATGAATTGACTTAGCCGTGAACATTCCATACATGTGTACAGCTCTACTTCGATGCTCTGAATATGTGTGCATGCTTTCCACCAATGATGAATACATTTATAGGAGAGTGTGACCTAGTTTTATGAGGAAGAGGGATAGGAGAGTTACTATTATTCTTTGCACTATAATATTTCAGGGAATACCTTTTATTTGAGCAAAGTGTATCAACTGGCTGACTATTAAAGATGAAGGCATTGGTTTATATTTATAAATTTTCCCTTTCATGGGCTGAGCTCTTCCCTCTTCCAAATGACAGACATGAAGATGACTATCATATTCTGACGAAGTCTCTGATTCTCAAGTCTAAAAACATCCACTTTTTTCCCATGAACATTCCTTTGGCAGAAACCCAAAGCCCTTCATGATTCTGATTGTCCTTCTCTTGATTCTCCCTGGTTTGCCATTACCCTCTATAGATTATGGTGCCTAAAACTTAACACAATATCCTAGATGCATTTTACTAGGGCACAGAATACCACAACTATCGCCTCCTTCTCCCTGGGAGCTGCCTCCCCTTTTCTGTATATACATGTATGTATATGTATGTGTGTATATATGCATACATGTTTATGTGGCATACATGTCATATATGTATGATGTACAATACATATATCAATATAAATGTATGTGCACATGTGTGCATAAACATAAATGTTTATATCAGATACAAAGTAATTCTGCTATATAAACAAACACATACACATATACATACCAGTTCCCCAGGTATCTAGTGGTAATATCTCACTTATAAAAAACAGAACAATTGATAGACATTTAAATTACCTTGCTGATAATGTAGACTTTAGAGGCTGTAGAAAGCAAAGTAATGACCCTGGTGAAATTGATTTAGATGAGTAATGAGGAGTGGAAGAGACAGGAACATTGGCAAGTCACAACCACATGATTTTGGTTCCTGACAAATAAGGGGGTGGCAAAGTCTACCTGGCACCCTAGATCCTGCAGCATCTATTTCAATCATTAGCAATCCAAGGTTAGGGACTTTCCAAGAAAAATCAATTTAAGTGGGAGGTAAAATGTTCAAGGATATTGATAAACAGGAGAGTATCCGGAGAAAGGCACTCAAGAGGGTAAAGACTCTTGAGTTCATGCTATGTTAAAATGATTTGAAGGAATACTTCTGCTCATTCTGAATAAGAAAACTTGAAAAGGGGAGTAGGGTAGAGAGTTTTCTTCAAATATTTTAAGGACTATTTTTAGCAAAGATACATTTCTTTTGTTTTACGGGTCTCCAGAGGGCATAACTATGGCCAAGGAGAGGGAGTTAAAAGAGAAGTGTTCTTGTGAGGAAAAAATAAAAACACTAATTAGTAAATAGAGATATTCTCAAAGAGCAATGGGCTACCTTAGCAGTTTGTGGTGGGCTCCCCCTCACCAAAGATCATTAGGTAACAACTGAATGAGCATGCATTGGGTAGGTTCTACAAGGCAGTTTTGTTCTCGTGTGGGCTAAACTTGATGGTCTCTAAGGTATACTCCAACTCTTTATTGTGTAAACAGGTGTGTAGATTCATCTGAAGGAAGCAGAAGTGAAGGAAATCCAAATTCCTGACAGTGAGAAGTGATGACATGATTGACAGACTTGTTCAGGAGTCAGGAGAAGGTGAGATCAGAGAAGGTAGAGGCTTTTGCTTAATGGAGCCACAAGGGGCTGCTGGTGGGCAGTGGTTGAGGACAATCAAGTCTCTAGTCATCCCCACCTGCTATGCCCATGATCTAGTCACACTGTAGGTTTGATTTCTTGCCTCCTTGCTGATCCTGGAACAAGACATTCCATATCTCAGTTTTCACTGACTGTCTCCATGCCTGGAATGCACTACCTCCCTATCTCTGCCTCCTGGTTTCCCTGGTTTCCTTCAAGTCCCAGTTCTACAGGAAATCTTTCCCAATCCCTCTTAATTCTAGTGCCTTCCTTTTGCTTATTCCCTATAAATCATACATATAACTTGTTTGTACGTAGCTGGTTCATGCCCCCCATTCTACTAGGATCTCCTTGAAGTCAAGGACAATCTTTTGCCTTTCTTTGTATCCCTAGTACTTAGCAAAGTGCCTGGCACAAAGTACACCCTTAATAAATGCTTAATGAGTGATGACTGACTGATTGACTTACTGATTACCATGCTCTATCCACTCAGAAATCTGGCAGCCTGTCTCTCTCTTATCTCTGCCATATTTGTTTTCTTAGTTTGTGTCCTTGTCAGCCCTACAAGAAGGAAGCACAGCCAAAATCCTTATAATAATCATCAATGGATAGGGATATCTATTCTTTTGTAGGGAGAATAAAAGTGAAAAGAAGAGGGAAGAAGAAGATTTTCAAGAGAAGTATTAAAAATGTTGTTGGTGGGGACCTGAAGTCTATAATAATGATAATAACATAACAACTTACATTTATATAATACTTTAATTTTTTTTTGAAAACATATATAGAGAGGGATGTATGTGTATTAATGAGTGTAAGAAAGAGTGAAGCTAATGACTTTGTGCAATTCCGCCTTGCTTAAATCCAATTCATGCATGAGTCAAGACATCAACCCGTGATGTTATTGGTCCTCTTCGAAAATGAAGGACAAAAAACAACAGCAAAATACTCAGCTTTTCATCCTGGAACCCCAGAACATGAAATCATGTGACATAGTCCCCAGCCCATTAACTAAGATTGACTAGTTAATGATAAATCCATTACTTAGATGATAGTGTATTATACTCCCTCACACACGTAGCCACACATCTCCCTACTCCTATCCACCACTGTCTGACACACACACACACACACTTGCAGGTCCTAAAGCCCTTCCCATGTAGATTTATAAATGATAGGACTCATACAATGGACTGTTGAATAGTAGCAACAATTTGGTGGTTTACTCCCTTGGAAGCAATCTGTGAGAAAATACAAAGGAGCCTCAAACCCATTGAAAATAATAGGAGACAGGCTGGTAAGCCAACAGAATCTGCAGTAGCTGGAAATTCAATAAAATTAAATCATTGTCGAGACACCAAGGTAAGCACTGGGATGTTAGCAAAAGCTTCATGAAATATTAATAACTATGAGTCCTGTTGTGGCTTGTTTGAAACTTGAGGTTTGCAGACACAAAAAGGCAAGGATCATTTTCCTGAGACCAGCTCATTTTTGAATGATCTCTCAAAGGCACCGCTGCTCAGAATCAGGACTTTGGTTCTCATTATACTCTTCATTTCTTTTAATTATTTTTACAAGTATTTTTTTCCTCTCTTTCCCTAAGTCAACCTCCCCATGAAGGAGGAGGGGTAAGAAAAAGAAGAAAACAAAAATCTTATAACAAGCATGCCTAGAAAACCTAAACAAACTCCCACATTGGTCATGTCTTAAGATGTGTCCTTCATTCTGCACATTTGGTCCATCTTCTCTGTGTCAGGAAGTTTTAGGAAGCATGCTTCCTCCTTCATCTTGTGTCCTCTAGAATTAGTGTTGAGCATTGAGTTGATCAGAGTACGTAAGTCTTTCAAAGTTGTCTGTCTTCACAATGTTGTTTTTATGGAACAAACTATTCTCCTGGTTCTGCTCCCTTCCCTCTGTATCAGTTCATAAAAATCTTCCCAGGTTTCTCTGATGCTGGACCCTTTGTTATTTCTTATAGCACAATAGTATTTCATCATATTCATGTAACACAACTTGTTTAGCCATTCTTTAATTGATGTGAACTCCTTTAGTGTCTAGTTCTTCTGTACCGCAAGAAGAACTGTTACAAATATTGCTGTCCCATTAAATGATTTAAACATAGAATATATCTTTAAAAGGACAATCTCTTTCTATGAGCTGAAGAGCCCTGGAAAAAGCTTATTTTCTGATGGCGCCTTTGACACAAACTACTGGCCTTCTGCTCTGTGAAAAATACATAAACATAGAACCTAATATTTACTGTAAATCAGCCTGGTAGGGGTGAGGAAACACTAATAGGTACATATTTAAAGTTAGAACACCAGTTTATTCCATTGAGTCAAAAGTGAGTAATGGGTGACATGCATAAATTATAGGTTAAAACCATACAATAACTTCTCCTCCTCCTCCTCCTCTGAGTAATTTGCACGGACCACCCTCTGGGAAAAATAAAGAAAAGTGTTCAAAGAAAGGAAAATAGAAGAAAATAGAAAGTAAAAGGGAAGTATCACAATTAAGAGAAGACATAAAGTAAATATGATAGCTGTATTCAAGAATCTGAAAAGCTGTTCAGGTGGAAAATATATTAAAATTATTCTATTTGACCCCATTGGACAAAACCAGGAAAAATGAACCTATGGGCCTATGAGAAAGAGTACATGCAATGAGAAGATTTAAAGGAAACACAAGAGCTCCCTTAAAATATTTGAAAGGTTATAGTGTAGGAGAATCATTCCACTCAGTTCCAGTGGGCAGAAAAGGAAATACTGTGTAGTCATTGCAGATGGGAAAAATGAGGTTCAATGTTAGAGGAAGAAACTTTAAAATTCAGAATCATCCCTCAGTAGAATGAGTCACCTTGAGGAAACCAAGGGTTCTCTTGGGAGGCTCCTTGGCCTCCTGGCTGTTCCAGAAACAGGAGCCTCTGTCTGTCTGCTCTGGGCATTCTCTCTGGCTGTCCCCATGTCTGAAATGCTCTGTCTTCTCCACTCCAACTACTGATCTCTCTGTCTTCCTTTAAGTCACAACTCAAACCCTACCTTCTACAGGAAGCCTTCCCCGATTCCTCTTAATTCCAGTGCTTTTCTGTAATAACTATTTATGCTATTGAGGGAATTCTTGATCATTTATAAACTAGACAAGAGTGCCTTGGAAGTCCCTCCTAATGTGGCAATCCATCATTCCTTAAGATAAAAATAGTAAAGAAGAAATAATAGAAGGGGGAAAGGAAAGGAAAGAGAAAGGGGAAAAGAAGAGAGAAAAGAGAGAGTTCCTACATTCAATGTATTTGTCACTGTGCCATAAATAGACTACATTATTCTATTTTAAAGGAAAAAAAATCTTCTATGAAGTCTTACATTACTTTCTTTAAAAAAACAAAAGTATACGCTGTTTAGTAGCATATTACTTCAGTTCCTTCAGGTACTATTAAACATTATAGCTCTCACCCCTGATAGAAACAGGATGTTATGGCTGTCATAGCCCAATTTTGCTGACTCCCTACCCGTATGGTAACATTACATTGGTAATAAAGCTCTCATTCAGCTGGAGAATCTCCTGTCGTTTCAAATCCGTTTTCCTCCGTGAAATAACTGACCGCCGGAAATTAACTATTGTTACTACTGTTTTTGCAATATGTTTGAATGGTAGGAGGTCTTCCTATCTCTAGAGATTAAAAGGCTATTCAGAGAACATTAAAAACAAAGAGAAAAGAGATGGGAGAGAGAGAGAGAGAGAGAGAATATTATGAGATTCAAATTGTTGGCTAGATGGGCTAGAGTCCTCTTGTATTATTCCTCAATTGAGAAACACACCTCCATCTGTTTGTGTTAACAAGTGGATGGATCTGTGTGACTACATTGTGACTACTATTGTGTTTATATTTGGCTTAAATATAAACACAGACCATAATTTGCATATTACCATGTTAAAGGATTTTTCATTAGAGGGAAGATGTGCTTGTCATTTCTTCCAAAAATCCAGCAATTCATTTATTCATTTATTCTTCCCCGGTTCTGCTAATACTGGCTGGCTGCTCCTTCCTGTTTTCCTTTTTTCAATCTTCATCCAGTATGACAATGCCTACTAACCAGGGGGTACCCTCCAAGAATCTGTCCTGAACCCTGTTCTTTTTACTTCTATACCATCTCACTTGGTTATCTCAGAATTCCTCTATGTCAACCAATTTCTGGAGATCCTCTCTCTGATATCTCAGACAGGTGATCATCCAATCTGTACTTACATACCTCTTTTGAGGTAACACTCAATTTTTCCTGACATAGCCCATTCCACTTAGAGGCAGTTCCATTTATGTATTTCTGCATTACTTAAACTTTCCTTAGGTGGAAATTTGACTCCAACTTCTCAGGCTGCAAAGTCCATCTTTTGGGGACAGGCAGACTACATCTTTTATAGGACAAGCCTTCAAGTACTTGAAGTCAAGAATTATGAAGAATTCCATCATTATATAATAATCACAGATCCTGGAAGCAGAAATGAAATTGAATTAGAAGTATAAATGAAAGTAAATAGAAGATAGGGAGAAAATAGAAAGTCAATAGAAGCATAAATTAAAAATGCCTAGCCAACTCATCATTCATTTATTGAGCTCCTACTGAATTTTAGGCATAATGAAAATATCCAATAGAAACTCAATACAATCTTCCAATAAACACATTTTTCATGATATTTTAACTCTCAAAAAGCATCATTTAATTTACGTGTGTGGCACTCCAAAAGGTATCACACTTCCAGTGTGAAGACTGCTGAGCTTTTTTTTTCAGGGCTACTTATACACCTTTGGTGTTCCCCTACTATCCCACTCTCACCTATGGCTCCAAGAAGCTGTAGCTTGTGCATTGGCCACAATTTGGTAAAACCATCTCAGCAGACAGGCGAAATCAGACTGAGGATTACCTATGGACCTCAAACCCATCAGTGACTTATGGGCATGTCTACTCCAAGGAGGTGGAGACTTCCTCTGGTAGAACACGTGATGTCAACAATTTTTTCCATTAGGCCATGAAGGCAGTGGAAGCAGGTGGTGTGGAACACTTGGTCAGACATTGAAAACATCAAGGTCATCAACTCCATCCCAAGCCATCACCAGTCGTCTTGACTTTGGTCTTATCACTGGACTTTGATGACTCTGGAAAAGAGAGTGAGGCTAACAACTTTGCAAAACTCTTCCTCAATTAAACATAATTTGTGAGTGAGTCAAAAGACATTACCCATGCCATTTTACTATTCAACTGTTTTACTGGCACAATTTTAGTATTTTACTATTTTACCTACCTCAAAGTCCTGTAGCAACAGGCTAGTGACAAAGCTGCACGTTCAGGTACACTGGAAACTAGAGTTTCTACACATAGGCAGCCTAAGCCACAGGGCTGTCTTCTTACTGCATTGAAACAGCAGTGGAATTTGGCAGCCTCCTGTTTACCTGAACAACCTTATTAAGGAAAGCACTGCTCACCTCCTGGAATAAAGGATTAGAAAAGGTGCCCGTCTCTAAATCATCTGTTTCTCCTAACCCTAACTTGTTTACCATGGCAGGTGGGGATCCCACCCTGCTGTTGAAATACAAAAATGTACAGAAACTTTTGCAATGGTGACTCTACTCACCATTGGTACATGGAATGTATGTATGCTCATGGACAACACAAAATCCGGTAGACCTGAAATAGCTCTTGCTACAAAAGAACTCAGCAGGTATCACATCCAAATAGCTTCCCTCAGGGAAACAAATCTGGCAAATGAAAGCCAACTCCACTGAAGTCATGGCCAGATACATGTTTTTCTGGAATGGCTACAGTGATGAGGAGCACTGTGAAGCTGGTATAGGTTTTGCTATCAAATCTAATCTAGTCAGCAAGTTTGTATGACTCCCCAAAGGAGTGAATGACAAGCTCATGACAATGTGATTACCACTTAGAGGAAAGTGCCGTGCCACCATCATCAGTGCGAATGCTCCCACCATGATGAACCCTGATGAGGTCAAAGAATTTCTTTAATGTAGACTTAGAGACCCTCATCATCATGTGCTGAAAGAGGACAAGCTTATTATTCTGGATTATTTAATGCCAGCATAGGCACAGACTATCAGACATGACAGGCAGTGCTTGGGACAAATGGAATTGGAAATATCAACAGCAATGGTCACTTACTACTGATGACTTGTGTATCCCATTATCTTCTCATCATCAACATCATCTTCCATTTACCTAAACACGATAAGACTTCAAGGATGTACCCTTACAGAAAGCACTGACATTTAATTTGTTCAGTCATTTTTTCAGTCATATCTGACTCTTTGTGACCCCATTAGGGGTTTTCTTGGCAAAGACACTAAAGTGGTTTGCCATTTCCTTCTCCAGCTCATTTTACAGATGAAGAACTGAGGAAAATAGGGTTAAGTGACTTGTCCAGGGTCACACAGCTAACAAGGGTCAGAAGCCAGATTTGAATTCAGGAAGGTGAGTCTTCCTAACTCCAGGTCCAGCACTCTGCACTACACGTTGCCTTCATCATTCTCACATCCTTTCTGTTTTATCTCCTCACAATGAGGTAGTCTATTAAATGCCAGACTAGGCAGCAAGGTAGTATAGTGTATAGAGTGCTGGGCCAATCATAGACTTTTCCTCTTTAAGCTAAGTGTTTGCATTTAACAAAAATGGTGGCCCCAAGGCAAGATGACTGTCAGAAGATTCAAAGCTAACAGATTGGAGTCCTTCTCCATGCAGGAACAGTTTGTTGGTGATTTGTGGGGAAAGCTGAATCAACACAAGGTTGGCAATAGTGGAGCAGAAAAGGAGCATGCAACTTTCAGAGATCTGTTGTGTAGTACTGCATTTACTCATCTGGCCCAGAATATTCACAAACATTAAGATTAGTTCTATGAAAATGATGGGGAAATTCAAAAGCTGCTAAATGATAAATGAGAACTCTGTAGGGTTTACCATCAGGACAATTTGTCTGTGTCTAAGAAGACAGTGTTGAATTCCATCAGAAGCAAAGTACAAGCAAAGTTTAGAGAGATGCAAGATTCTTAGCTCAATAAAAGCAGAGATGAAATTCAGTTTAAGCTGATATTAACAATCCAAAGCGTTTCTGAGATGCCCTAAAGACTATCTCAGGGCCAAAAATGTTTTGTTTATCTCAACTACTCAGTGCTAGTGGAGCCACACTGATCAGTTGTAAAGACATGATCCTGAGATAGGCTGAACACTTCCATAATGTTCCCAACAGACTGTCATCAACCAATGCTGAAGCCATTGGCCATATACCTCAATTTGAAATCAATCCCTCTCTAGCCAAACTTGCAGTTGAAGAAGTTTTGAAAGCCATTAGGCTCCTCTTGTATGACAGAGCACCTAGTGCTGATTCCATTCCACCAGGGATCTTCAAGGTAAGGAGTCCACTGCTCGTACAAAAGTTTAGTAAAATTCTCTGGGTTATATAGCAAGAGCTGGTTATCCCCAGGAGATGAAGTGTGTCTCCGGTGTTCATTTCTATAAAGGAACAGGAAATAAATTGTCTTGTGGTAATCACAGGAGGGGTCTCTCTCTTAGTCTTTGCCAGGAGGATTCTTGCCAGAGTCCTGCTTAATTGGCTGTTCCTTCACCTAGAAGAAGATCATCTACCTGAGAGCCAGTGTGTCTTCAAAAAAAGCCAAGGAACAGTCAATGTGATGTTTGCTGCCTGACAACTCCAAGAGAAGCCAAGCAGAAGAGAAGTTTATACAAAACATTCATTGACCAGACCAAGGTCTTTGATACTATAAATTGTTAGGGCTTGCATAAGATCATGGCAGAATTAAGTTGTTTGTTCAGGTCCTAGATGTTCTCATTTCTCAGTCACCAATGGAGTAGAGCAAGGCTATGTGCTTTCTCTCATGCTTTTTAGTTTTCTGTATTGTTGGCAGATGCCTTCACTGAGGACAAAAAAATGGCATCAAGGTCAGGCACTATACTGACAGTAAATCATTTAACATTAAAAAGCTACAAGCTAATTTTGACCTGACAATTAACAGCAAAAAAAAAAAAAGGAGGTTCTCCATCAACCAACACCACACCATCCACACAAATAACCATCGGTTATAGCAAATGGAGAAATTTGGAATGCCGTGGATAAGTTCACTTACCTTGGCAATATACTTCCTAGGGATGTACACATAGATGATGAGATTGATGCCCACATTGCCAGAGTTAGCTCAATGTGTTTGGGAGGCTCTATACCAGTGTGGGATAGAAGAGGATATTAGAATGCCTACCAAATTGAAGATCTTACAGAGCCATTGTGCTGACCTCATTGTTATATACCCATGAAACCTGGATAGTACACCAGCACCATGCCAGAAAATTGAACTGCTTCCATTTGAATTGTCTTAGGAAGATTCTGAAGATTGCCTGGCAAGACACGGTACCAGACATTGAGGTCCTCTCTTAATCTGAACTGCCAAGCATTCAAACTCTACTGCAGAGAGTGCAACTCTGATGGGCTGACCACATTGTTCAAATGCCAAATGTATGTGTGCCTAAAGACTATTTTATGGAGAACTCACACAAAGCAAGTGCTCACACAGAGGTCAGAAGAAGCAATACAAGGACACATCCAGGATCTCTCTGAAAAACTTTGGCATCAGTTTTGAGCCAAGGGAGATGCTGGCACAGGACCATCCAGCACAGCATGCCCGCCTTAAAGAAGGCACTATGCTCTGTGAGCAAACCAGAATTGTGGTAGCTCAAAAGAAGCATGAGGTGTGCAAATTTAGAGACATCTCTATCTCAAGTGTTCAGGTGGACTATTTGAGCCCAGTTTGTGGTGGAGTCTACTCAGCTCATATTGGTCTAAACAGCCATGGTCGTATACACTGTACTTTAACCCAACATCATGATGTCATTTGTTTCTTCTCTGAGTACATGAGACAACAACTAACTGATATGAGAAGACTCTAGAAAGTCCTATTCAGGAAGGGTTTACTGAAAGGCACATTGCCATTCGTCAACCATTGAGCTTTATTCAACATCTCTTTATAGACCTCTTTCTTGAATTCCTCTAGTCCCTTGATGTCTTTTTTCATTTATGCCCTTCAGTCCTTGACTTACTTCTTATTCCCACTCTTGGGAAGTATACATTCCGATCACATCTTCATTTTTTGTTTAAAAAAATTCTTTGTGGTGGCAATTCTGGTGAAAATTAAACTATGTAGTATCATTCACCTCAGTCACCATTTATTAAGCACTAGCTATGCACCAGGAGTACACCCTAGGAATACAATATAAGCAATAAGAAGGACAATCCTTGCTTTTAAGAAGCTTGCATTCTAATAGAGCAAGAAAGTATATGAAAGGAAGCTGAAAGGGGAGGGGGAGGGGAAGATATATGTGCATGGGGCATGATGGGAAAAAAGTCCCAAGTCCAGAATGGAGCCCAGTGAGGCAGAGAGCATTAAACATGTGAGGTCTAGGTACTTTCCTTGAAATGAACATTCTGGGGCAAGTGATCAAGGAGAGCAAGGGGTCATAGTCATAGGTCAAAGTAGATTCCAGGGTGAGAAGGTTGTAGGGGTAGAGTGTCATGATAGAAAAGAAGTCCAGAGAAGCCCAGTGCAGAATTATAGGAAGTGGTATCCTAGAGGTCTAGTGCTCTGAAAGCATGAAGACACATTAATGTTCTTCGCAAATACTGCGGCACATAATTCCTTATTGATCTGTGGAGTGAAGAAGGAGATGTATTACAAGATTTTAAGTCATCAATTACTAAAGTCTAGAGGAATATTTTTGGGTGTAAGAGAATATGCCTCTCTGACCCAGCCTATACTTATTAAACATCAGGAGAAATACTTGTAAATGTGTTAACGATTTTACCTCTAAGAGATAAGAGCACTGAAATGAATAGGATGCATCTTCAGAAATTTGAAATGAGTCCAGGAGATCTGTGCAGCTTACAGGGGTCCGTGCCTACACTCTATATGACTCATTAGTGGGAAGGAAGTGACCAAGTTTAGGATCTTAGGATATGGCAGGGAGGGCCTTGGAGTGCATCAGTCTGTTCTGCTGCAGTTTCTCTCTTGAGCTGCAATGTCACACTCACAATGCCCCTTGAAGATGTCTAAACCAGGTGTCAACTCAGCACCTTAAGCTCAACACGTCTTAAGCAGGTCTCCTGATCTTTCACCTTAAACCCAGCTTGTTTCTGTTGCTGTCGAGGACCACGTCATCCCTCTGGTCACCCAGGTTCACAATGCTGTGTCCTCCTCGACGCCTCACTCTCCATCGTTCCACATATGAGATCATTTGCCCAATCTTGCCCTTTCTACACCACGTCCCTTGCCCATGTCTCCTCCTCATCTTTAATTTGGATGATAGCAAGAGCTTCCTAGGTGGTCTCCATAACCTGCTCCCTTCCCACGTCGCCAGCCTTCTTCCTTTCTACTGGCTTCCATTACTCCTTTCAAGTCCCAACTAAAGCTTCCCATTCTCCAGAAGCCCTTTTCAGATCTTCTTTGATGTCACTCTTACCTCTGAGATGGTCCTCGATTTATTCTCTCTATATCACGTTATGTAGTAGTTTATGTGTTTTCTTTCCCACTAGATCATGAGTTCCTTGAAGACAACTCCTTTTTGCCTTTATCATCCCAATGAATAGCATAGTGCATACAGTAAGTACATACTATGTGCTTGTTGACATGATTTTACTCCTCTCACTCTACAACCTAGTTGCATTCTTCCTTCAGGACTTAGTTCAAATCTCCCTTTCTGCAGGGGCCTTTCCTGGCCCCATCCCCTGCTCCCACCACACACATATCACTAGCACTTTCCCTCTGAGATTACTTCCAATTTTTATTTGTGCATAGTTGTTTTCATGTTCTCTGAATCTTTAGACTGAGCTCCTTGAGAACATGGTCTACTGTTTGCCTTGCTTTCTATCCCTAGCATTAGCGCGGGTGCTTGGCACGTAGCAGATGCTGCATACATACTTGAGGACTGATTGAGTTAACTGCAATCCCTCACGCAGGTCACTTCGCCTCCCTTCTCTGCTTGTCTTTTTGCTGGCTGTTGATCATTTCTGGAATGTTCTACCTCACCTCCATCTTTTGAAATCCTTGGTTTTCTTTAAAGCTCACCTCCTACAAAAGGTTTTTGTTTTCTCCCAGCCCCATTAGCCATCTGGGCCTTTCCCCCCAAGGGGTTATTTTGTACCTGCTTTGTATGTGTTTTGTATATTCCCATATATGTATATATTGTTTCCTCCCTTAGAATATAAACGCCCTGCAAATGCCTCCAGCTACTGTTTCCCTTTGGACTTTGTGTCGTCATAAACTGTTACAGCATCTGACACATAATATGCACTTGATAAAGTTTCTGTTGCTTGATAGATGCAGATGATCCTTTTGCTTGACCGATGGGGAAATTGAGTCACAGAGTGTGTAATTCACCCAAGGTCTCAAAGGTAGGTTAGACAGGATTTGGACTCTGTTCTTCCAACTTCGAGCCCAACCCTTTTTACACTGGATCACTGAGATTATATTTGGAAGTGGTATTTCTAGGACAGGGGAGGGGATGTTCCCATTGTGCTCCTCCCCGATCAGCCCACATTGGGAACTCTGTGCTCAGCTCCGGGTGAATCTCACCAGGCTGGATGTTGTCTACAAGAGAGCAGGCAGGGCAGTGAGGGCTCTCAAGTCGGTGCCGTGTAAGAACATGTAAAAGGAATTTGAGCCAGAGAAGAGAAGACTTGGGGCAGTGGGGTAGGTGGTGGGCTAAAATCACTGCATTCAAATCTATGAAGGGCTGCCATTTTTCTCTGCTTGGTCCTAGAAGCAGAAATAGGACCAAGAGTGAGGAGTAGAAGGAGATTTTGGCTAGTTGCCCAGTAGTTTTTTTTTTAAAGCTTTCTAACAATTGGAGCTATCCCCAAATACAGTGGGGGGCCTCACAAAGTGCCATGTTCCTCGTTAGTGAAGGTCTACAAATGAAGGGGGACTGACCGCCTCTTTGGGACGCTGCAGAAGAGGGGAGGGAATAAGCATTTATGACACCTACTATGGGACAGGCATTGTGCTAACCACCTTTTTACTTCTTATCTCTATCAAGTATTATCTTTGTGGATTGAATTCTTCAGGTACACGATAAACAAAAGGGCCTTTATCCTTTCCAACTCTGATGTTCTGTGCTTCTGAGAACTCTACATGGGAGTGAATGGCATCTGCTCCACGAGCCTGTTTTTTCCAGATGTCACTGCTTCTGTCAGAGGGCTGGCTCTGATTCTTCAGGGTCTACATCATTGAGCCCTTCAGGTTTACTTCAGTGTAATTAGGCTGGCGCCTGTTTTACCACCTGCCAAGAATACATAGGCAGATGCACAGAATGATGCTCTAAGCCTTGCTTGATTCATCTGTGGTTGATAGGTCTTGCTTGATTGGTCAAAAGGGCAAGTAACATCACAGAAAACAGCTCAGCATCACAAACAAATCACCCTCACTTCTGCCAGCCACTCACTGCTGTGAAACCCAGAACAGTCCAGTGAGTTTCTCTTAATTCATTTGATAGGAATTAGTAGCTTGAATGGTGTGACCTCTTCTTAAGGGACATGAGACTTAGGAGTATCTGAGGTTTCCAGCATTTTTGAGATTCATATTTAAATGAAGGTCCCAGAAGATAGCCTCAGTGCGAAACAATTTCTATCAAGAGACCAGAGTCCTTTACAATGAATAATTAAAAATGGAACTTTTCATGTGAACTCATATATTTCTTGGCAGTTGGCATAATATTTCAATAATTCATGTAATTTTTGAATATTATATAGTTAATGTCATAAAGTAATTTCCATGCTATTGAATTATAAGAGAACCCACTTAGGTCAGGATGACTAATGATCTGGGAACAGACAGAGTGGCCATTTGCACTGGAGCCCAATTTCAGATAGGGTCTCTGAATGTCACCATGCAAATGTCTTGAAAGCACCTGGCACAGGCTGAGGGTTAGGGGTGACTTTTTGAGAGTGGCTGTATGATAAAATTAAAAGAAATCCAACTTTTCACTTTGAGAAAATGTAGAAAGAAATTTGTATCAAAAATCTAGGTCCCAATGAATGACCTCTCTTTCATCAAAAGCAGTAAGGAAAGAAGACTGGCATTGCAGTCAGGAAGACGTGGGTTCACATCCTCCTTTTCATGTTGATGAGTTGCATTAATGTTATTTTTCTAAATTCATAGTGTTTTTCTTCAAATGAAAACAAGGAATTAAGTTCTCTGATACCTTTCCCTTCCTATGTTCAGCAGCAAAAATTGTGCAGAAAAACCCTTCTCACTGCCCTCAAGCAATGATAAGACTGTATCATACAGAGCATCAGCATAGGTACAAAGAATTTCCATACCAAGAATTCACTACATCAATGCAATTACCATTCCAGATCATAACAAAAAGACAAAGAAAACAGCAATCCTGCTTTCTCACATAGAACTCTGAGTGAGCATCAAAGATCACTGATGGTTGGGAGTGGAGGAGTCCTCAGAGGTTAAGAAAACAGTTTTGTGGCCCAGTAATAATGCCCTTGATGACCTACCCTATGGATGGTCGTTCAGTCTTTTTTCTAAAAAAAAAACTCTCATTAGAAGAACCTAGCTTACTTTACTCCCAAGGCTGTCCCTTCCCCTTTTGAATAGTTCTAATTGCTAAGATTATTATTTTGTTCCCACACCCTCAACCTGTTGTCCTCAACATTTTTCCCCCTAAGGGAACTATGTTCCTCCCCTGAGTCATATTTGACAACCTTGCCAAACTCTCTTTTATGTAAGATGATCACATCTTACTCTTTGTAATAATGCGTAACTTTTATTAAGCTAACCTTTAGATTCTCAGAGATCACTAAAGCCAATGAAACAAGGCAGAGGATTTATATGTTTTTAAGTGGATAAGAATCATTGAAGATTGAGTACTAGCCAAGGAGACCTGGTTCTATTCCTGATTCTGACACATACTATTTGTATGATTTCAGACAAGTCATTTAACCTCTTTATATCCTCAAGTGATATTCTGTAGATCAGTTAATACTCTATACAGGTCATAAAATCATAAATTTTGGTTTGGAAGGGACCTTAGAGGCCATTGAGGGTTCATTTTGCACATTGTGAAACTTAATTTGAGATAGGTGAAGTGACTTGCCCTCCCTCCTACAGCTGAAGGGAATCTGGGGCAGAATTTGAGCTCAAGTCTACTGAGAAGTACACTTCCTACGGTCACCGAGCTTCGTAGGTGAAGGAAATCTTCCTGTATTGAGAAAACTAGGAATCTGGACTGAAGGAGCATATAGAAAGGCTAGGGAATCAAAGTTCTAGTGATCTTCTGCAAAGCTTTTTGATAAGGTCTGACAAAACTGCATTCCACTATTTAAAGGTTGGCGGGTTGGATATATAAACCCCGGTAGTGGCCTTAAGAGACAATGAGGATGTGAACAGAAGGAGGTGGTTGTTCCCCATCCCTCTTAGGATTTCTCCTGCACTTTCAGATTCTAGTTATGTGGAAGTTGATGAGAGTGGACAGAGAGATGGGAACACAAGTGTGGGCCCTTGGAATGAACGAGTCACCTGTCACCTTATTCCTTAAATGGGGGTGGGGGATTGACATGCGTCCACAATGCAGACAACTTCCACAACTCTGAGGGGGAAAAACCAACAACACCAGCAACAACAACACCTAGGATTATTGATTTGAAACTTGGACGGGACCTTGAAAATCACTAAGTACAAACTATTTAATTTTCTATTATATGAGAAACCTGAGGTCCGAGGGAGCTAAACTGGCTCAGGTCATGCCAAGAGAGGTAGACCTTTTTGGATGCCAGGAGTTCTTACCACACACTCAAAAGGAGGCTTCGATGCCAGCCTTTGAGGATGATCAGCAAGGCTGTCATCCTCCAGCTCCTGATACCTATTCATTATCATTTGTTTTAATTGATTTCAGTTTTTTCAATCAAGTTTTAGGGAACAAGAATATATAATTTCTCTCCCTCCCACTCACCCAAATTGAAAAAAGAAAAACACAAAAATAAAATCTGTGGGACAAATATACATAGTCAAATCAGAATTCCACGTCCTCAAAAAAGAAGATCTCATTACGTACCATAAGTAAAGCATCTCGGTCAGGAAGTGGATAATATGCTTCGTAGTTGGTATCTAGGAATCGTGGCTGGTCATTAAGTTGGTCAGAGTCCTTAAGTCTTTCAAATCTGTCTCTCCGATGTTGTTACTATATTAACTTTTTCCTGATTGTGCTTACTTGAGGGAAGCTAGGTGGTACAGTGGTCAGAACACTGAGTCTGGAGTCAGGAAGACCTAAGTTAAAATCCAGTCTCAAACATTTTACTAGCTGTGTAGCCCTGGGCAGATTACTTAACTTTGGCGTGCCTCAATTTCTCCTTCTGTATAAAGGCGTAACAATAGCAACTACTTCCCAGGCTTGTAAGGATTCAACAAGGTAACATTTTTAAAATGCTTTGCAGACATCCAAGTGCTATGTAATTGCTATCATTAAAAATATGATACGCTTCAGCACTTTACAAGTCATCCTTATGCTGGCTCCATTGCTCTCCTTATCTTTCACATTCCATTTTCAGGACCTGTGCTGCTCAAGGGAACAGCCTATACTCCTTTCCAAAGCTTTCAGTGGGTTAGCTCCCTATCTCCTATTTTCTGACCACCAGTGTTCTCTCATTGGCTCTTTTTCTTCCTCAAATTCCCCATCTTGGCAGTCTAGCCTGAAATGACTCCACAGTAGTTGTTTTCTTCTTATTTCATTGCTAAACCAGTGAGTGTTTTTTTTTTTTTTTTTGGAGGGGGGCAGGCGAGGCAATGGGGTTAAGTGACTTGCCCAGGGTCACACAGCTAGTAAGTGTCAAGTGTCTGAGGCTGGATTTGAACTCAGGTCCTACTGACTCCAGGGCCTGTGCTCTATCCACTGCACCACTTAGTTGCCTCATACACGAGTGAAAGCAGCAGCTGCAAGGTTTCACAGTGCTCAGACAGCTAGACTTGGACTCAGGAGGACCCAAGTCCAAAACCAGTTCAAAACATTTACTAGCTGTGTTACCCGTGGTCTTGACCTTGGCTTTCTTAGTATGCTGCCCTATCAAATGAGAATAATAATAATTCCTACCTCCTGGGGTTACTGGGAAATAAAAGGAGATAATATCTGTAAAGTGATTTGCAAACCTGAAATTGCTCTAAAAATGCTAGCTACGATTATTTTTATTATAGTGCCCACCTCCCAGTATCACCACCTCTTTTGTTTGTAGACCTAGCTATCTCTACTATTTTGTGAGCTGATGAACAGCTATGACCTGATTTTTTTTCTTAAAGCTTTTTTTTGTGTTTTTAATCCTCTATTTTCATGTATGATCATAAAATCAGAGATTAGGAGATGAAAGAGATCTTGGAGATCATTGAGTCTAAGGCCCTCATTTTGAAGATGAAGAAACTGGGGCTCAGAAAATTTAAATGATTTGCCTAAGGTCAGGCAGGTAGTAAATAAAGGAGATAGGATAATCTTCTTTTTTTCCTGGAATTGTAAAATAGACCCAATGTGATGAGTCTATGAAACAAATCATTTGAGATTCCTGCTACCTTCACTGATAGTGCTTGATAGGACGTACATTGATGCATGTAATGAATTTAGGTCTCATTTGGCACATGAGGGTAGACTCAAGTTGCATGTAGACCATGCTGGGGATCAAGGAGGGAAAGCTGTAGAAACCCTAAGCTGGCTCCCGCTGACCCCCAAATCCTGCCCCAGTAACTCTTCCAAATCATAACCTGAAACTGAGTTCAAGAATTGGGTTGGAATTGAGAGGAAAGGCACTAGACTTTGTTGGTGTGTTTTAAGGGTCCCTGACGTGAGTAGTTTGCCACAGGAAAAGCTTACAGGGAAGGCAGCTGTGGCTTAATGCTGGGTCACAGCTGGGCTCTTTCCATTGTGCTGATGTGGGGAATAGGCAGCTGCCAGGAATTTGGCCAGAGAAATCAGCCAGGACCATTCTGGGGGATGTGCGTTGGTTTACTTCTCAAGCAGATGATGTACCTGACAGATTGCTTTCTGTGGGCAGTGGGTAACCCACAGAGATTCTGGTGGGTAATACTTAGAAGGCAGACTATGATAAAGGAGATAATTCTGCAGATAAGAGCATAGGCTCTTTGTGTGTGTGTGTGTGTGTGTGTTTGTATATGTGTGAATTACTATTTTTCAACCCACACATTTCACAGTCAACTCTATGCCAAGGGAAGGGTTGACATACCCTAGAACTGCAGCCACAGAGTGAAAAAAATAGACAACACTGCCAGTCACGTGCTGTGGGCTTCCTGCCTCTGCTGCTCTTGCCTATGGGTCTATCCACTTTCATGGGCTGGATTATAAGTACTATTTTTTTTCAGACTTTGAACACACCAAGTCTGTTGAATAATAGCCAGCTGTACAGCAGGGGTCTGAAATTCTAGTGGATCAACCCTTGCATGCCCACTATTGATCTTCTAGACCCAATGAAGGGAAAATAAAAATCCATATGGTCTAAACTATTGACAAAATTAGGTAATACTGTTCAGCAGAAGTGCTAGAGTTTTCCCCTTTGGTAAAGAAAAAGGTTAGCCTAGATCCTCGCTTTCTAACAAGCCTTGGATAAATGATTCAATGTATGCTAAGTTGTCCACTCAAGGGTCCCCAAACCAGGCAACATGTCTTGCTAACCTATGATAACTTTTTAATGTCCTGGACCTTGGCTTTTGAAAGCATGTAAATTAGCTTTGACTTACTTAGCATCAGAGGATTTAGAACTGGCAGGGACCTTAAAGATCAGGTTGTCTGACCCCCTCACTTTACAGGAAAAGACTTGGAGGTGCTAGGAGAAAAGTAACTTGCCCAAGGCCATAGAACTAGAAAGTAGCCGGGTCATTATTTTACCTCCAGTTCTCTGACTCCATAGCCAGGTTCTTTCCACTGTGCCCCATTGCCTTCTATTACATTGTTAAAATAGATAAAGAATAGCCACTGCCCATGGTGAATAGTAAATCCAGTAACTTTAGCTTTGGGGAATTGGATTAGTATGCCTGCCACAGTGACCCACCTAGAACTAATATATTAATTATGTCCCCTCATGGTTGGGCAGAAATGAAGGGAAGGAAGGAGATGGAGTGAAATTTGCTGCTGATTTGTATTTCTGTACCCTATAGTCCCTAAAAATTATATACTGTTGACTTTCCAATACTTAAACAGTTGTCCATTGATAAAGAATAGTAGGACTTTGAGCTGGAAAGGAATTTAGTGGATATCTAGTTAGAAAGTAAAATACAACAGAAAAAGCACTACCTCTTGTGTCAGAGTACCTAGGTTCAAATTCTCTGAGTCTCATTTCTTAGACAACCTTGAGCAAATCCCCTAACACTTGGGCCTCAGTTTCCTCATCCTTAAAATTAAAAATAGTATATATGAGGTCTCAAAGCTTTAGATCTCTGATTCCTTCATTTTATAGATGAGAAAACGGAGAGATTCAATTATTTGCCAAAAGCCACTGAGTTAAGAAGTAAAAGAGCTGTCTTCTGACTCTCCAAGTCTAGAATGGTATCTCTGGGCCTACAGTCAGAGATTCTCAGATCAAATCCTGGCTCTCTAATTTGTTACCTAAGAGACTTTGGGCTTCCTTCAAAACAGCTCAAATCCCACCTGTGCAGCCAATTGAGGGGGGTGGGTAGAGGGAAGGGGACAGTTGCTCCCAATACTGTAGTAGGCCAATGTAGAACTTTCACGTGCGTTCCAGTTCTTCAGCCTCCAGAAAGTAGTTCCAGAGAACCTACCACATGGGTGACATAATTTTGTATCCCTGGCAATTAGCATAGAGTATGATATATAGTAAGCAATTACTAAATGCTGGCTGACTGTCTAATTGACCACATTTGTTCCGATAGGTTGTTTATCAGTTGTTTATGGTTTGAGTTCCCATATTTTCCCCCACCTCCAAGTACCTTCCTCTGCCCTAAGTTGATAGAGAAATCATCCACACCTAAAAAATGCTGACAGATCCTAAACTATTAGTGTCACATGTCTAAGCTTCATGTGCCTCATAGGTTCAATGATGTCATTCATGCCTTTGGAATTCTAGCTCTGAACTAGGAAAGATGATGATGGAAGTTACAGGGACTTCTGAAATGTCAGACCCCTGGGAGAACAGCATTGCCAGCCGAATCCTTTTAGTTAAAACCAGTGACCACCCAAAAGCTAACTGACTTCAATTTAAAGGGGAACAGAACAGATTTCCTTACCCATCTTCTGAGCTGATTTTTATTTTCATTTTCTTCATCATGGCTTGTCATGGCAGAATATGCTGCCTCTTCTTGGTGACTGGCCAGGACTAAAATGAGAATTGCCAACCCTTTGGAAGGAAGGCTGTTCCTTTGATCCTGCCAGCCATTATGAAAAATGGAAATGCCAAAAAAAAAAATCCGTACCCCTTCAATTTAGCCTTCTGTCTACTCAAGCAGTTTGGATAAGTTTCAAGGAAGCAGCTTAACCAGACTAATGCCAGGTTCCCAACCTTTTGGACCTTAATCCAACAGTATAAATATCATTTAGGAACTATGGTGGTCAAGTAGTTTTGGTCTTAAGAGTTTTATATATTTCACAGGAAATATTTTTGGAGAAGATGCCCTGAACATCAAAAGTAGCCATATATTTTTATAATAAATGGAATCCTTGCTATGGAAATTAGATAATATCGGGATTTATGTCAAAAATCCATGGTTGCATAACAAGACACTACAGTACGGGCAATAAGTAAATGTTTACATGTGTAAACACGCCAAAATGAATATTTTCCCAGAAATCTATGAGACTCTTTTGAAGTGAGTTCCATCAGCTGTTTAGAATTACAATCACATTTTCATTGTACTCATAGATTTCTTCTGCAAATAGCATAGCTACTCTATTCAGTTGGCGAACTAGTTTTTCAGTTCTTTTATTATTCTGAAAGTGGTCTGAATTTTCAATAGGAGACTTTTTATCCATTGCACAGGCTTTTAAGTTTACGGTGTTCCAATAACTGCAGATGTTTGGGATATAATGACAAAAAAATAAATAAAACAATCCCTGCCTTCAAAGTGCTTACATTCTGTTAGATTATTCAACATGACATCAAAAAGTTCTTAACCAAACCATAGATAAACTCTTTCCGTTCTTCACATACCTGGTATTCTACATATCCTGGAATATCCTGGGGGTGGGGGAAGGAAGTAGGAGAAAGGAATAAACATTTATGTAGGGCCTATTGTGTGCTAAGTACTTTTTAAAAATATCGATCTTTATAATAACCCAGTGAGGTAAGTGTTATTATTATCCTCATTTTACAGTTGAGGAAACTGAGGCAGACTGAGGTTAAATAACTTGCCCATTCGGGTTTCATAGTTAGTAAATGTCAGAACCTGGATTTGAATTCAAGTCTTCCTGATTCCAGGCCCAGCACTCTCTCTACTGCGCCATCATCTACATCATACATGACTTACCTATTCACTGGACTGTCTTTCCTCTTTCCCCCCTACCTCATGGAATTCTTTTTTTTTCCTTTAAGATTCATTTCCTATACCTTCTACATGAAGCCTCTCTTGAAACCCAAATACAAGTGAACTAATATCTTATAAATAAGTGTTTTATGTTTCTTAATATTTAGGCATTATATATCATTCTATATATGCCTGCATATGTACATGTCATTTCTCTGATTAGAATGTGAGCTCCTGGTGGGTAAAGACTGATTCCTTCTTTTTGTATCCTCATTGCCTTTCACCAGGACTGACACATAGTAGGAACTTCATAAATGTTTGATGATTAATTGATAGGGGGAAAATCAGAGTTAGTGGAATTGAGTCACTTGAAGGAGATCAGAAAATAGTCAATTTAAATCCATCCAAGAAACATATAGCAAGTGCCAATTATATGAAAGTCACTATGCTATGTGCTAGTGATATATAGATAAGAAATAGCATAATTCAGGACTTCAAGGAGCCATCAACCTACTTTAAAATGTCTACCATGTATGAAAAGTAATGAGATTATCATATTATATAGGATGAGTACAAAAGGGAGAGGGCAGGGCAGACAAGTTGCAATAAGAAAACTGAGAGGATTGGGGGAGACATCACATTCAACTGAATATCCTTATAGGATTGGTTTAGGGAAGAGGTATGACCTAAAGCTTGACCTTGTAAGAAGAGAAGAATTCCACCAGCTGGAGAAGTGGACAGTTCCAGAGCTGCCCAAGTGCACATATATGGAAGAAGACAGGGCAAGAATTCTGAACTTCTTCTAGCAGAGCAGTTAGGCTAGAACAGAGGGGTCAACACGCCGTGTTGCCTACAACACTTAGAGGGCAGCTGAGCCACCTTAAAATGTATTTTAAGGGAAATATTTAATAAAATAAATATTTAACAAAATAAATAAAAATACAAGAAAACACAGACATTATCTCATTTTAGAACAACATCAAAATTGACCCTAATGTATGAATTAGTGCACTTTCTTCTATTTGAGTTTGACCCCATTAGGTCAGAACATAGAGTACATGACTATGGTTAAACTGAGATTGAAGTCAGTGCTCATGATAAAGCATTAAGAATTTTAGTTAATTTCTAATGACATAATAGCTACTAAACCCAAGAAATGGACACAGAAAAGGAGGTCTATCAGCCCATTGTATGTTCTTTAGCTCTTACATTTATTAGCACTGATTTCAAACATCTGTTCCATGTTCTACTGTTGTCTCTGGATAAAAGAACAACAATTCTGTTAATTTTCTCAGTAAGAGTACAAAAAAAAAAACTAAAAATATGGAGAGGATTGGAACATGTGAGTCAGTGTTTATTTTCACTGCTGAACTAAAGCCCTTATTTTTATGTGGATTGAACCAGACATGATAGGTATCAATCTCAAATAGAAATAGGGTCCTCTGAATGGCATATAAAGATCTTAACAGGTCACATATTAACTTGGAAAACCACACATGTTTATGTGTCCTTTTTTATTATATATAAATACATTGAAATCAGGCCCTCCATTCTCTTCTGTTTTGGGTAGCACCAGAGAATGTTATGGGTTATACACAGTCATGTTAGGTATTTTTGTACTAGATGACTTCTAGTGGCCTTTCTTCCTCTGGAGTCAGCTAGTTGTCTCAGTGGAGAGAGTGCTGGAGTCAGTAAGACCTGAGTTCAAATCTTGCCTATTGATATTTCTTCAAATCCTAGAAGAAATATGCTTTCTAGCTATGTCACCCTAGGCAATTCCTTTAACCTAGTGACATGCTGGTAAATGTGGAACAATGAGTTCTCTGAGAAACGGAATCATGACACATTTTTAAGTTTAATTACCATTATTAGTATTTTCTCCATCCCTTAAGTACAAGCAATCCACAAAACAATAAATCAAACCCTGATATGGATGTTAGCTGATTTCCCAAATATAAATGTTCAAACTGAAAAGTTCACAATCAACTGTCAAAAGCTGGTATGAACTGTTTCCAACACACTTCTGCCCTGGCCTGTCTCAGTCTCAGTTTCCTCATGGAGGATGAGGATAATAATGATGGTACCTCCTTCCTAGGATTGCTGTAAGGATTGAGTGAGATAACATAGAGTGCTCTTGGCAAACTTTAAAACAGTGAGTCAACGAGTGTTTGTGAAAACATTATATAAATGTTTGCTAAAATTTCTATAACTGTAATAAATTGTATGGTATGTCATTGTTTTTGCTAATCAAATTGTGCCCAGCAAAGCCTACTTTGCTTCATAGATGATAAAAGCCAGCTGGTACATTGATGTTCTCTTTCTAAATCCAATGCTCTGAATTTGTATAGCTATATATTCTGTGTGTCTGTGTGAATGTATGTGTGTGTTGGGGCGGGGGGGTCAAAACTGTGATAGACAGAGAAAGGGAAGCCAAATAAAGGTTATCCAAATCATCAAGAGTGGGAGTGAGTTTTTATTTGTCTTTTGTTTGTGACATGTCTACTAAAAACCTTCATACATACAATGTTTTGCAAACATAAAATTGCTGTGTTCTTGTGGGCAATTGAAGTGGGGTAGATGGCCCTATATTACTGAAGGTGGTGCCTGTGGTGGGCAAGTTTGAACACGTCTTCCCAAGCTGTCAAGACTTCCCATATAGGGCTGATGATGCATTGCGTTATCTACCCAGGACCTAGTAAATTAGAGAGAAATTCACTGCCAGGGTGACCGCAGCGTGATTTTTTTTGCAGAGGTAAGGAGGGATCGAGGGCATGGGTACATTTTATTGGTGCCTGGTCGATGACAGGTGCAAAAGCATATGTTTTCTAATTCCTTGATCCATTGAAGATCTTTTATGAAGTCATAGAGAGGCTGTCACTGGAGTTGCCCAAGGAAGCACCCATGGAACAACTTGACAGATCCCTAAAGGCTGGAAGTCACAATGAATGGCTGAGCCTTAAGTCTAGGCAACATCTTATTCGTATGGGACACACTCCATCAGAAGGAATACTCCCCCAATGAGAAGCAGCTTACTAAAGATTCCCTGGTAACATGGAGCAAGGGAGAGAGAGCACCAAGTGGGCAAGCCTTTCAAAAATGATTTCCTTCTCTTAGCTGTGGCTGAGGAAGCAGGTGGTTTCTGTGCTCAGAACATTGTGGTTTGTGATAAGTGCTGAATCGTTGTTTTTCAATAACATGAAAGTGTCTATGAATCAGCTTCAATAAATGCGCCCTCCACCTTCTGGCCTTTGGAAGTTTGAGGAAGTTCCCCAAATGGATTTGTGTGTGGTGTGGCCCTCAAAAGCTTTTATCAGTGAAGTGATAACTACCAACTTTTATCAATTCCAGAATTCTTGTGTACTTTTATAGATCCACATGGTCTGTAGTGAGTATTTCCAATTAAAATAACTTCTACCTACATCTTTCATTTTTAGTTACCTTCAAAAAAATCTATTAAGCTAACTCTTTTTCAACCAAACATATATAAAGGAAAATCATGTTTGTTCGTTTGTTTGTTTGCATTATGGGTGATTATTGGTACTCGTGCTTCTAATAATACCAAGAGTTGATATTTGTATAATATTTTATATGTGTTGCCTGAGTTGACTTTTTTTGTATACAAAAAAGTGAGGCAGTTGATAATATTAGTCACATTATAATGATGAAGAAATTCAGGCCTTGAATAATTAAGTGACTTTCTCAAAGAGACCCAATTTGGGAGGGTCTAAGGAGCTATTTGAACTCAGATCTTCCTGACTCAATGTCAGTGTTCTATATCTAGTATTTCATGCAGTGACTGGAACATAAGAGGCCCTTAATGAATGCTTATTGACTGACTGACTAAGCTGCCAGAACCAATTCAAACCCCTCCTCTGTATACTCACTATTCCAGTGAACCAGAGATTATTTGGCCTTTCTTCAGATACCCACAGCATTCAATTTCCTGTTCTAAAATCCATGATGAATTGGGCGGAGAGATGAGGGGGGTGGGGTGAGGGGCTAAAAATTGTGGCAGGGCTGACCTCTGGTTATTTGCATTTCTGTACTGTTACAGGAGACTTCCTCTCCTTCCTCTGTCATATACTCTCTGGGTAACCAAGGGAAAGACAGTCTAAATGTCCTCAGGTAACTCTTTAGATGTTAGGTATAGTTGAGTTCTCAATCTCCACCCAGGGAGGGAATTTCCATGCCAGGAGTTCACAATGCTGAAGAAATCACAAGTCTGCTGGCCCAGAAAATAGGAGCTGGGAGGTTTAGTGTAGTGTTCTATGGAAGCCAGACAAGCCTACCCCAGACCCTCCATGAAACCAAAACAACAACCACTAAATGTGATACTAACTTACGTCGATTGACAACACAGTTGATGTTGAAGGAGGGGTTAGTAACACTTGGCCTTGCATCACTCAGACCACATCTAAAGCACTGTTTTCAGTTCTGCATTTTAGGAAGACCATTGGCAAATTAATGTGAGTCCAAAGGAGGGATCCAGGGATCTTGAGGAAATTCAAACAGTATGAAAATGATTGAAGAAAGTGGTGATGTTCAGCTGCTAGGTGAATAAATAGCAAGATATGTGATGGGTTTTCACATGGAAAAGCACTAAAATTACCCTTTGACCCCAAGGACAAACTAGATCCAAATGGGTGGAATTCATAAGAGAGCACATTTTGCTTCAATATAAGGAGAAATTTCCCAACAAATTGGAGCTGTCCAATAAAAAAAATGACATGAGCTCCTTCAAAACTTGGCATAGTGGCTGGCACATAGTAGGTACTTATTAAATGTTTATTGATCAAGAGTATTTATTGATTGACTCCTTTCAGAGGAGTCAATGACTGTTCTTTTAAGAGAAAGTTAATGACTTTCTTATCACTGGTGTATTTTGAGGGGGAAAAGGAATGAACGCTTATCAGAAATATTGTGTGGAGAGAATTTATGTTTCAGATACAAGTTGAACTAAGTGACTGCCAGAGTCTCTTCTGATTCTTATATTCTACAATTTCACTTAAAACAATCATTGATAATGATGGACTATGATTTCAAATAGACAATAATCAAAGCATTTATTTTTTTTTAATTTGGAGTGTCCTGATGGGATTCTTGAAAATCATGTTTATCTCATGAATTCAACTTTGACTAAATTGACTGCATCCCCTGAGACAAAACTGACAGATACTTGGGTAAGACGGGATGCTTGAGAGGTGGTGAAGGAGCAGGCAAAGGAGGATCTGAGATAGCATGTAAACATTGTGGATAATCCACATACAGGTAATGGAGACATCACTGCTCCATTCCATCATCGTGTCTTAGAATGCCTCATTTCCTTCACTGCCTAGTCCAAGAGCCTTATTCTACACAAGGCTATTTGAATTCCTTCCTCCTTCCTGCTGTTAATGTTTCATACCCAAAATTACCTGGAATTTATTGTTTGTTTGTAAGGAAAAGAGGATCATATGTTATCTCCTCCTATAAAGAGTGAGCTCCCTATATAGAGTAAGGACTGCTGAATTTTTGTCTTTGCATCCCCAGCAGATAGCACTATGACTCATTCATGCCAGGCATTTGTTGTTGAATTGTTTTTCAGTCATGCCTGACTCTTCATGACCCCATTTGGTGTTTTCTTGGCAAAGAAACTGGAGTTTTTGGTCACTTTTTTTTCCAGCTCATTTTACAGATGAGAAAACTGAGACAAACAGGGTGGAGTGATTTGCCTAGAGTTGCACAGATAATAAGTGTCATATTTGAACTCAGAAAGATGTCTTCCTGACTTCAAGCCCAGCACTCTATCCACTGTGTTACTTAGATGCCCATACTAGGCACTTAATAAATGTTTATTGATTGATCAATAGATATGTAAAAACAGCTTCTAAAGAATAATGTGAATCATTCTCAATATGTAAATTATGGAATAAAATATACCCAAAGCAGTTCAGTAATGCGAGACCCCAAACCAAAGTTCATTTCCAAAAGTAGTTTCCAAAAGTTCATTTCCAAAAGTAGCTACTAATATTGGAAAACCTCTCTTATTCCAATGCCAGCTTAAGCTCCATTTCACAACTCCAATGTTGGGACAGTCTCCGGGCTTTTATGATCTATTGAACTTCTACACACCAATTAATTATGGATGTTGACTTCAGGTTGGGTCTACCCTCAATTAAGAGTCTCACTAGGACAGAAAACTTGTCTAATTCAGATTGAAATCTTTAATTTCTCCTCTTCTGCTGCTTTATTTAGGGACTCACTTATGTCATGACAATCATTTTTCTGCATTTTACTTACATAATTTGCATTGGTAGATTAACAATAAATATATAATTCAGTATTATTATCCCCAAGGGTGTGAATGTTTGAATGCCATTGTGTAGCAATGCAAAACACTTTTAAAAATCCACAGATAGGCATTTGTTAGTTATCTTGAAAGCTTTCATCCTTTTGTAAGTAAAATCTTTAAATGAGATGATAAGTAAGATCTTTATCTGTTTAGTAAATAATATACATCGATTTGAAATATGCTTATGACCAAAATATCATTATGTTACTCTTCTCGTATTTCTTTTTTTCCCCCTCTGAGACTGCCTGACTAAAAAATCAGCATTTGTAAGAGCATGGTCCAGAAGCTGATTCATGTTAAAATGTCATTCAGGAAGCCATGTAGGTGAATTCCTAGGATGGAGAGACTCTTCAAACTAAGATTTTAGTGAACATACTCACTTGTCTAACTCCTCTCAAATTTCTTCTCTGTACTTAACACTTAAGTTAATGAGCAAGCATTTATCAGGGTCTTACTAGGGACTGGGCATTGTGCTTGGCCCCAAAACTAAATAAAAATGAGGTAGTGCCTGCCCTCGGGGAGATCCCATTCTACAGGGGAAGTCAGTCTGGGTCAGGTGGGCTGCTAAGTACTGGGATGCAAAGAAAAGCAGAAGGCAGTCCCTGCCCTGCCAGCTGAATGTGAAAAGATCATGAAAACGACTTTGTGCAAATGATAGAGACAAGCTGAATTGGGTTAGTGAGATGCCACAGAGATTAAGGAGGACTGGGAAAGTCTGCTTGTACAGGATGGGACTTTAGCTGAGACTTGAAGGAAGCCAGGAAAGCCAAGAGGCCCAGAAGAGGAGAGAGAGCTTCCCAGGCCCAGGCGATAGCCAGAGAAAACATTTGTGGTCCAGAGAGGGAGGACCTATGTGAGGAACATTGAGAATCCAGTGTCATTGAATCCCAGACTAGGTGCAGGGGAGCAAGGTTTAAAAGCACTGGCAAGGTAGGAAAAGGATGGGGCATAAAGGGCTTAAAATTCTGGAGAGAAGGTTTTCTATTTGATCCTGGATTCAATAGGGAGATATTGGAGTTTGTGGACTAGGAAGATGACCTGGTCCAATCTGCTCAATCGAGATCAATGGGACAGCCTAATGGAGGCCATGTTGAAATGGGGAGAGACTTCAGGCAGAGAGACAAGAGCAGATAGCACAGGCATGAAATGACAAACGTTTGTACTGGGGCAGTTGCAATGTCAGAAGAGAGGAGAGGGAAGGGGACAAGCCTTTATTAACCACCTGCTATATACCAGACACCATGCTAAACACTTTAAAAATACCTCATTTGATCTCATGACTACCCTGGGAGGTAGGTGCTATTCTTACCTTCATTTATAGTTGAGGAAACTGAGACAGACAGAAAGAAGGTAAGTGACTCGCCCAGAGTCACACAGCTAAAAAGTGTCTGAGGTCAGATTTGATCTCAGGTTTTCCTGATTGCAGGCCCACCGAGCCGTCTCTGGGCACATGTGCCTTTAGAGAAGGTGGCACATGTGAAATCTGTTGAAAGGTAGAAATAAATGGATTTGACAGCTGATAGAGATGGAGAGGTGTGAGTGAATGAGGAGTCAAAGATGATGCCGTGGTCTCAAGCCTATGTAACTGGGAGAATGGTTTGTATTAACAGGAAAGTTGGGAAGAGGGGAACGTCTGGAGGGGAGAGAAAATAAACTCAGTTTAAGATGTTTATGGGACATCCAGTTTGAGATATGCAACAGGCAATTGGAGATGCAAGACCGGAGGCCAAAAACGAGATTAGGCCTGGACAAGTAGATCTGAAGCTTATCTACATCGATAATAATTGAATAAATAGAAACAGCTTCCAAGCAAAATAGTATAGAGACAGAAGAGAAGTGGCCCAGACCAGAGTCTTGGGAGATCCCCCCATTAGGGAGTGTGATATGTCCGAATATACTGCAAAGGAGACCATGAAAGAGAAATCAGGCAGATAAAGGGTATTAGGGGAGAGCAACGTCATGAAAACCTAGAGAGAAGAGAGTGCCAGACAGAGGGTGCTCAATAGTGTGAACTGCTACAGAAGGGTGAGGATTGAGAAAACGCCATTAGAAATGGCAAGGAAAATAATGTCAGTAACTTTGGTAATTGAATGATGAGGCCAGAAGCTAGACCACCAAGTTAAGAAGGGAATGAGAGGAAAGAAGGTAGAGGCACCTACCGTTCTCAAGGAATTTAGCAGCAAAGGGAGGACAGATACAGGAGCGGGAGTTGTGTGCATTGAATGCCGCTAGCCACAGTTCTATGCACGTTGCGGGGACCTGGATAATGATTAATTCATTGATGCTTTTGGAGAGTACTGACACCACATTTTAAAAATTTACTTCTTTTTTTTTGTTTGGCCTTCTTTAAGCATTGACAATGGTTCTGTTCTGAGGAGAGCGTCATTTCAGATGACTGCTAATGAAGAGGCATAACCAGGCTGGGGAGCTATGATTCCTACTAGTTCAGAAGCCATATGTGAAAAATCTGAATGGCCTATTGACTGGGAGCAAAGGCACCAGCAAAGCAAATAATTGCCTTTCCTTCTTCATACCTATTGGTGGGTTTTCAGATCATTTATTTCTTTATTACATCCCTGCGTCCCAAAACATATGCAATTCAAAGAAAAAAAAATAGTTGCAGCTACTTTTCCTCTCTCAAATCTCACACCTCACAAGCTGGTTTGTTGAGTTTAAGAAATCTATAATGGGAATGAACTTAAAAAAGGAGAAGTTTAAATAGAACAAACTTGAAAATGCACTAGCCCAACATTTCTTCCTTACTCCACATGATAGTGTGCATACAATTTGGCTGAATTCTTATGGCACATGGATGTCTGTGGTCTCCCAGGTGGTGCACAAGTAGAAACAGCAGATGGAGCTTCCCTTTCTCCAAACCCCAATCTGTGCACGTGTCTGAAGAAGCAGAATAGTGTTATAGGAAGAGTGCTAAATTTAGTCAGGAGAGACATGAGTTCAAATCCCACCCCAACACACACAAGCTGGGCAACAATGTACAAGTCATTTAATCTCTCTCATTGTCAGTTTCCTCTTCTGTAAAATAGGCATGATGTATGCCCTCAGTAGAATGTAAACTCCTTGAGGACAAGGGCAACTTCATTTTTCGTCTTTGTATCACCATTACCTAACATATTGCCTTATACATAGCAGATATTTAGTAAATGTTTACCAGCTTTCATTGAATGTGTTGAATTGATGAGACCCTGGGAAGAAAATGACTAAATATGACATTGTGAAACATCTGGAGCTCTGAACCATTGCCCAACCCTTTGTATTTCATTTAACATTCACTTTAGAGTCTGAACTGAATGCTACGGGACGCCGATTGATTTTTTTCAGCCAGTGGGTGCATAGCCCAGTAGTAAGCCTTCATAATATGTTACCACTTGTTTCCAACATCTTCAAAGTAAAGGAGTGTGTCCAAAGGAATTTAGGGAGTTTTTCAACAAAGTGCACCATTTGACATCGTATAGTAGATTTTCACCATTAGAAGCATCCTCAAGGCTTAGGGCTTCATCCCTAAAAAGGAATCACTTGTACAGGATCCTCAGTAAGCTGTCACCTAGCATTTGCTCAAAGGCCTCTGATGGGGGAGAACTGTGCCAGAAGGCAGGGAGTCTGCTTGAAAAACAGCTTCAAAAACTGAATCTTATGGCCAGATGTACTTCCAACGTGTCTCATTGATGAACAAAACCAGACCTGAAGATTAATGGCACAGCAAACGCTGAGAAATTCTAGAGTGCTCAGGGAAAATGGGAACGGGAGGCAGTGTTTCCCTTTCCAACTATGTGTAAGAGGAGAGAACGCCATATTATTTTGATCGTCCTTATTTTATGCTGGTCGTTAATATATATCAAGTTTACTGTCCCCAAATCTTTCCAGTATCTAACAACTCTTTACTTTTAGTGTAGCAAATTGATTTTCCTTATTTAACCCCCTAAGTCACACTGAAATGATGCTTATTTTCTGGCCTTTGTGTCTTACTACGAGATTTTATTCCAGAGGACTCAAATGTCTTTCTCCTGCTCCCTCTTTCAGTGAAGAAAGAAGCAGTCTTTGGTTTGGGATTGGTAATTTTGATTCGCTGTCTTAGAAGGGGACCTTGTTGAAAACTTAAGATAATAAATTGTAAAAGTCAATTAAAGTATGTAATTGGAAAATAGGCGTAATGGCCTATGCTTAATAGGAGATATTTACTACACTTAAAGCATTTGTTACATAGAACCAAATATTTTGTAGTCATAAAGAACCATCCTGAATATTTTGTAAATGGTATTGCTTTTTATTAAAAGAAAACTAAAAGTGAAAATTTAGGCTATAGGTATTGACAATTCTCTTGGCATCCCATCACTATACGGTTTTAGCACAATTACAATAGTCAATTTTTTTTCTCAAGAAACCAGAGGACCAGGACAGGCCATTATCCATGCCGTGGATAACATTCTCTAGTAATTCCTTGAATTATTAGGCATCAACTAGAATTTTAATTCTAGCTTGCAAGGGTCAATGTGATACAGTAATAAGAATAGTGGGTGGGGAATCAGGAGAGACCTGAGGTGAATCATGGCTCCAGGAATTGCTGGCTGTATGACCACAGACAAGCCCTTTGTGTCTTCATTTGTAACATGAGAATAATTATACTCCCACATCCAACTGAGAACGTTGTTGTGAAATTACTTTGTAAATTTTTTTAAAGTTATAGAAAATGTTTGTCATCATTATTAATAATTTAGAATAATAGATCATGGAATAAATAATGGATAAACAGGGACTTTAGCGAAAAAAAATCATACCAATCAAAATTCTGCTTCAGAGGATCTGAACTAAGCCTGGTGGCATAGACCTGCGCTCCCTGCTCCTGATTCATTTGTTTGGAGATTTTGAGCTACAGTTAGGTTAAATTTGATTGAGTGTCTACACTGTTGATGACTAATATGGTAAATCTCTTGTAGGGGGTGAGGGGGACCATGATACCTATGGATCCCAGGTCAGGAAAAAAAAAACGTTAAAATTTCTCTCCTGATTAGCACTGAGATGGTCATGAGTGGCTGAAATATTTTTTTTTAAAGAGATAAGCCTACCTTGGCCATTATCCAAGGCGGCTTATGTATCTCATATCACAATTTAATAAGAGTATTAATATAAAACAATAATACCAATCAGCATATTTTATAAGGGTGTCATTTAATTATAAGTAATTATTATAAGTATTATATTTTCATTATCACAACTGTAATTATAGCTAACATTTCTACATCGTTTTAAGATTTCCAAAGTTCTTTATGTATATTCCCTCATTTGATCTCCATAACAAGCCTGTGAATTAAGTGATAAATCAGTCAACAAGCATTTATTATGTACTTACTCTGTGCCAGGCATTATTATATGACACAATTTATAGATGGGGAAACTAAGGCTGAGGGGGGTTAATTGATTATCCCACAGTCACATGAGTAAGTATTATCTGAAGCAGGATTTGAACATAGGTCTTCGAGACTCCCCATCTAAGATTCTCTCTATTGTAACACATAGCTGCTTCTAGTCCCATATAAAGCAAGACTCTACTATCATAAAATTCATTATATAGGTATAGATATACACATATACACATATTTTTGTGTGTATGTATATATATATGTATATGCACATATATGTGTGCATATATGTATTTATGTTACCATTTTTTTCCCTGCTGCTATGAGGTCAGGAGGTAGTTCCTAAAAGCTAGAAGGAACTCTTGGGGATATCTATTACACCTCTTCCATTTTACAGATGCTAGAATCGGTGGCCAAAAATGTCTAGTATTTCACCTAAGGTCCCATAGACACATAGCAAAAACAGGACTCAATCTCAGACCTCCTGTCTCCTAAGGCTGACTTATTTGCTAGATTCTGTTCATAGCTACTGAGCCAGGCTGGTAGGAAACAAGTCTAAAGTTTTCTATGTCTGTTGCTGTTATTGCAACCAACCCAAAAGGATCCTGACACAAATCAGGAAGGAAGTTAGTAGAGGCAGAAGGATTGACTTCTCTAGCACATTCAGATCATGTTCAGATAAACTCCTCATGGCCATCTAAATGCAGATTAGGAGAGACATTTTAACCTGTTCTTTTTTTTTTTTTTCTGATCTGGGATTCATAGGTGTCATGGTTCTTCTTCGTCCTCTTCAAGAGACTCGCCATATTAGTGCCCAACAGTGCAGATACAATTTCCATTTTTGCTATCCAATCAGAATAATTATTTTGATAAATGTTCATGTTTTCCTAGCCATTAACTATTCCATTTAGAGTTGTGCCTGTTCTGTTGCAGAATGGATGGGGAGCTTGGGGAATCTGTGCGCCAGCTGACGACTACAGGGCATAGGCATTCATCTCCTTTAGTCTGATTAAATGGCTCCAGGGAATGAATCAGTTGTGGCCTGATGTAATCTGACCTTTTTGGTTTCATTTGCTTTCTTTTTCCTCACCATTGCATGTTTTGCCATTTCAGTTCCTCCGAAGATATATGACATCTCAACTGACATGACTGTCAATGAAGGAACCAATGTCACCCTTACTTGCCTGGCAACTGGGAAACCAGAGCCTTCCATTTCTTGGAGACATATCTCCCCCTCAGGTAAACGGAAATGTCTTAGCTCTGTTTTTCCTGTTCATTATCCTCCTGTCACTTCATCTATTCACCCTGTCAGGAATGTCACTGAATGTTTTCCTGTGGAATTGGTAATGTTTTCTTGAGTCATAAATGCTCTGGTAGTGGTGTTCTTTCATCAAGAAAATCTCGCCTTGTTGTTGTCCTTTTTTTTAAGTGGATGAAGTCTTAAGTGGAGATATCTTGGATAAGAAAGTTTGTTTTACACTGAACATTTGTACTAATTCAGTCTCGGCTTCATACCTCTAAAGTTAGGTATTACCTGCTGAGGTCATCAGTCAGAGACTCAGAAATCTAGAACCTCATGGGACCTTAGCTGTGCTCTAGTCCAACCTTCTCATTTTAATGGAGGGAAATTTATGCTGAGGGAATAGAAATGACATGTCCAAAGTAATGAAAGTAATAAGGATCAGAGGCAGGATCTGAAGAGGCTGAGGTTCTGCAAATTAAGGAGTTTTGCTTCCAATTTTAGTAAGTGTTTTAGAACTAGAGGTAACTTCATGATAATTGAACCACACTCTCTCCTTTTGCAAAGGAAGGAAATCAGTCCTGGGATGTCAAGTGATTTAGAATTGAAATTAGGGTAGCTCTCTCGTTTAGCACTTGGGACTAGAACACAGGATATCCCAGTTCTAGGTCCATGCCCAATAAGCAAAGTCAAATGATTATTTATGGATAAATGAATACTTAAAACTTTCCTTAGCTCCATATTTTTTTTAACTCAAGTTACATGAAAGCCATTTCTTAATGTTTGATCAAAGAAAGTAAAGGTAACTTCCATGAGGATGGTTTATTATAGGATGTGCATCTCATTTAAGGTAACTAGGGTTTGAATGAATTGTTTTGTGTAGTTTTAGAGGAAATAACTTCAAATGTGGGTGATGGAAAGGATTTTTAAAATAGAAGTCAGAATGGAATGTTTTCTGTAAGTGTTGGAATTTGGAATTTCCATTTTATTCTGCTAATGCTTTCTTTAATATTATTTATCCTTAAATGTCTTGGAGCTTCCTCATTTAGGCAGTAGGACTAATGAGACTTGCCCATATCACATGCTTAATATTTGCAGTAATGTAAGAAAAAATCAATATGACTCCATTATATACTTATGGAACATGCATTTACAACTTTGATGATATTCCTGGAGTATAAGAGCTTCTCACATCTCTGAGCACAGCCCACTCCATGGCTAATAAGACATTTCTTTCTGTCTCAGGAAGACTAATCGAAAAACATATTAACCCTTAGATTTGCAGAGATTATTGGTTTATCATGCAAGGTCGCATAAAGGTATTTGCTGTAGTACTGGGAGTGCTACTAAGCTACTAAATAGATGGTTCAACCTTAGACAAGCCATTCCATCTCTGTGGCTCAACTTCCTTCATCCTCTGCTTCCATACGTCAAGTATTTTATTGGTGTTGGTACATGTTCTACCCACCTAATTCTCCAGACCTCTGCCACTTGTGAGATAGATGGACCTAAGTCTATATAGTCTATATCATACATATCATATATATTTTTTGTGTGTGTGTATGTGTGTATATATATATATATACATAGTCATATAACTAAGGCAGGGTATAGTTGAAAATTGTATCAACGTCTATCGAACCTGGTGTTGAGTCTCCAAAAAAAGAGCTAAGCTGCTCTTTAGTCAAAAGAATCTTAAAGTTTAATAGAATTTATCAATGGATAGAGTACTGACTCAAGAATAAGATTTTGTGGGTTCAGATCTTCCCTCTGATGCTTACTACCTTTGTGACATTTGACAAGTCACTAATCCTGGGCTTCAGTCTCTTCATATTTAAAATTAGCAAATAGGATTAGTAATTGTATTATACCACCGAGGGTCCTCTACCTCTATGATCCTATGACCCTAATGAAGAAACTGAATGTACTGCCTTTCCAGTTCTATGTGATGCATCAGAATTCATTCTCTGATGGTGTAGGAAGCTGGAGTCACCTCCAGGCCACAATGTGGCATCAAAGAAAGGACCCTCTTACATTAAAAAGGGCATAATCTTCAATCATAGGATCATATCTTTAAAGCTAGAAATAGCTCTTGAGTTCATCAAAGCTAACTCTTTCTTTTTATTTTCAAATCAGAAAATGGATATACATGAACTTTGAACCAGTTTACATATATTACCAATGATTGGCATGTGTTCTGAAATATTAGTCACTGACTTAAGATCATAGAATTTGAGCTGGGAGAAGCCTTAGGTCTATTCCAAGCCCCACATTTTAAAAATTACTAAAACCATGCATGCCACTGTGTAAATGGACCATCACTGCTGGGTTCAATGAAGAAGTACAATGTCTCTTTAACCAAATATGTAGATACGGTAGGCAGGTCCTTATGCGTTCTCAATCTCTGTGCTCCCTCTTAACTAGAACTGAGCCAGTGACTATTTTGATCATTGCTCAAGCTACCCACCTTAATCACCGATACTGAGGAACTCTTTCTGTCACCCAATGATCACGTTTCACATCATCTAATCCTATTCTTTACCATGTAAAATTCCCTGTCACTTCCATGGTGTTGATTTGTCCAGCGACCACTTTTTGAAGATGGTTATCTATATTGGATAATATTGTCAGCAATTTGGTAACTGCAACTAGATCACATGTTATCCTATTTTGGACTGTTTACATTCAAAAAAGTTGAATATTTGAAAAGAGTTATCTACTCAAAGCAACAAATTTTCTCTTCTTTTTTAGGAAAAAATAATAAAATTAATTATGAAAAGGGATAACTGTCAATTAAGCTATTTTCTTTAAGAAAAAAAAAACAAGGAAAGAGATGCATTTCAAAGGAAGAATTGAATTTTAAAACCAAATTTCTTAGACACTTTTAAACGCCCCTCATTTTCACTTATACTCAATGGGCATTTATTGTCTAAGGCCATCTTAAGTTTCTGTAGATTATGAAATCCCAGAGCTATCAACACACTGATGTGGCCAAGTATCTTCTCTCTTCTGGTCAGGCCACTCATAACTGAGAAGTTTGAAGTAACTTCTTTAAATGTGAATCAAAGGGTGTGAGATTGATAAAAAAAGTATTTGAACTTGAGATCAAATCCTTGAACATTTCTGACTCTTCCCTTGAATCCCTTGCCCCTACCTGGCCCTCCCAGACTCTTCTTACCTGCTTGGTCTATAGAGGAAAAGTGGCCAGTGGGCCCTTCCACAGACTCTGCATTCCATCTTCCTCCTACTTTGCTTGTAATGGTCTTCCTCCCGTGTCTGGAGCACTCTCCCTCTTCATCCAAAATGCCACTTGGCATGTCTACCTTTTTTGAGGCTCAGTTCATGTCTTGCCTCCCACCACAGGTCTTGCCTCATCCGTTAGCGGTTACTCCGTCTTCATAGGAAAAGTTTCTTTATCTATCCCAATGTTTCTCTCCTACCTTCACCACAGTATAAACTAGAGGGCAGAGACTTTAAATTTTTGTCTTTTTATATGCCAGTATCTCTCACAGTGGTCTGCACATAGTAGGTGCTTAACAAACATCCCATTAAATTTGAGTTGTCCTTGCCGCTCTCGTGACTTATTCAAGTTGAAAATGAAAGCCCGGAAAGAACCAATCAGACAATTTGCCAAGGCATACTTATTGAGTGCTCATTCTGTGTCTGTCACCGTGCTAGCTACAGGGGAATATAAAGACAAAAATGAAGCAGCCAGATGCACATAAAAGTGTAAACAAAATACAGACACAATAAATCCAGGGTTATGTGGGGGAACACTAGTGCCTGGCATGAACCAGAGAGGCCCCATGCAGAGGGTTCTTGAAGCAAACAAAGGCTTCCAAGAAGCAGTCACAAAGGAGGACTTTAAGGACAGGGTACTACTTGTGCAAAAACCTGGAGAGAAGAGATATAATATGCAGTGTTTTGGAACAGTCAAAAGACTAGTATGGCTAGACAGCTGTGTCTGTGAAGGGAAGTGATTCATTAGAAACCTAGAAAGGCAGTCTGGAGACAGGGTGTGAAGGGTTTGAGATGCCGAACAAAGGACTTTGTGTTTGATCCCAGAGGTATTAGGGAAACACTGATATTTATTGATCCTGAGAGTGACATGGTCGGACACATGCTTTACCAATATCACAACTGGGTGGCTATTCCAATGAAGGAAGTTAAGATTTGAAGGCCAGAGTTCAGTTAAGCAGTGTTATAACAGGTGAGGTAAGATGTGACAAAGGTGTGACCTATGGGAATGGCAGTGTGAGTACAAAGAAGAGGACAGATAGCAAGAAATCCTGTGCAGGTAGCATCAACAAGGCAGCAATAGATTGAATAAATGGAGTAAGGGAGAGACAGGAATCAAGCAGGACTCTAGGTCTGGGTAGGGTGACTAGAAGAACATTATTGTCCTGAACAAAAAGATGGGAATTTCGAAGAAGGATCTATTTTGGCAGAAAAGTAGTTGCTGTTTTCTACATGTTGAGTTTGAAATGCCTACAGGATATCCTGTCTGAAATATCTAGTAGGCAGTTTTTTATATAGATACTATAGATCAAGAGAGATTTGGAGAGCCTATGTAAAACTAGAGTCATCTGCATAGGGATGTTCATTTAACCAGTGGTAATTAAGGAGTTCACTAATAGACTATAGAGAAAGAAAATAAAATATCAGAGAACAGAGCATTCATATACACCTAGAGTTAGCCACTGGAATGTGGCTGATAATTCAGCAAAGGAGACTGAGGAAGAATGGTCAGATAGGCAGGAGAAGAACCAGATGCAAACAAGGTCATGAAAACAGAAAGGAGAGAGCAGCTAGTAGGTACTTTCATTGGAGTGTGTAGTCAACAGTGTTCAATGCTACAGAGGGGTTTAGAAGGATGCAAAATGAAAAAAAAAGCCATTGGATTTGACAATTGAGAGATCATGATTACTTTGGAGAGAGCAGTTTCAGTTGAGTGATGAGATTGGAAGCCAGATTACAAGGGGCTGAGAAGCATGGGAGAGTGGAAGACATGGAGGGTAAGACTATAAATAGCTTTGTATAAGAAAAAAAATGCCAGTGCTAAGTGATTATCCATCCGCTGGAGCAGTACATGGAGCAGCATGGCTGGAGTTCGAAAGACCTAGATCTGATAACAGCCTATGACGCTAGCTGGTGACATTTAGCAAGTTACTTAGCATCTATGAGCCCCTTGTCCTCATTTATGAAATGAGGGGACCTCTAAGGTCCCTGCCACCTTCAGATTTATGACCCTAAAATCCCATGATCCCACTGCTTGCTTCCCTCCTATTGTCACTCTGATGTCTCTCATTTCCAAGACCAAACAGCCACAGCTGTGGGATTTTAGTTCATCTAGCTTACGCCCCCTTCCTCATGAATAGTTAAGGCATTTTTGACAACCTCTTCTGTAGATCTGGTCCCTGTTTCCATCACCAGCTTGTTTAGTTGACAGAACTTTTTTTTTTTAAGAAGCGAATTCTTTGAACATTTGAAACTGTATTTTGAACCTAATGAATCATCACAGTAGTTATTGAACATGAATTCAAAATCATTTTCACATCCTTATCATAATACAGTTTTCAAATAAGCCATATTTCGAAATAGTACTGATCCAGAAGATATGGATTTTCTATGTTCAAACAACCTCTGCTAACCAGGACTCCTCAGGTTTGTTTTTAATTTGTTTTGCTTTCCCAAACTAGAGCATTCAGTTCAGTGTAAATTTGATAAGCAAATACTACATTCAAGACAGCCCTGATGAGTTCTGGGATCTATGCAAAGATAAATAACACTCTGCCCCTGTCCTCAAGGAACTTCTAATTTGGATGCATAGAATCATAGAATCATCTCTCTTCCAGCTCCAAATCCGTAATTCTTTGAGTATAGTGAGACAGGTGAAACACAAGAATAGAGTACAAGAACACAAGGGAGTGAGGAACAAAAAGTTAAAGGAGTCTGGAGGAATGGAGGGCATGTCTGCCTGGGGAGCAGGATAAGGAACATCAAGGGATGTTTCCTGGAGGATGCAGCCTTTCAACTCAGCCTTGAAGGTCAGGGATGATTCCTGTAGGCAGAGATGGAAGAGGGGTCCTCCACGTAGGGAACAGCATGAAAAGAAGGGCACAGACCATGAAAAGCACAGGACTTGTTCAGGGAACAAACTTATTAGAAACTGGGTCAAAAGGTGTTCCAAAAGACCCCAGGCAAAAAAAACCAAGTTTGATCCATAAAGTTATATGAGGTTTTGAACAATTTCCCAAATTCCAGATGTGTTGAGTTGGCTTCATCAATACACTGAACAACATTGGAAAAGGTTTTTGGAAAAGTATGTAGCTATAACAACAACAGCAGTAAGAATTTATACACTATGTTTTGAAATGAGCAAATAATTCACCAGCATGATCTCATTTGAACTTCTCCTGATCCCACCTCCAACTAGTGACTTCCTCTCATGTTATTGTATATTAATGGGTTGATTTTGTAGATGAATGTGTGAAAATAGGTGTATCTATGTACACACCGAGATTCAAGAGTGAGGGCACAATTTCCATTGCTTCTAGCTCCAATCTCCAGGGTGAAGCAGAGTAAGTCTCCTACCTCTTCCACACAAAACCCCTTCGATGCTCGAAAATGGCTCATATTCCCCCTGAGTATTCTCTTCTCCAGGCTAAGAATCCCCATGTTCTCCAATGGCTCCTCATTTTTCAAGATCCCAAGCCCCATTATCATCCTGTTTACCCTACTCAGGGGGCAATTAGGTCACACAATGGTTAGAGTGCTGGGCCTGGAGTCAGAAAGACTCATCTTCCTGAGTTCAAATCTGACCTCAGACACTTACTAGCTGGGTGACTCTGGGCAAGCTGCTTCACCCTGTTTGCTGCAGTTTCTTCATCTATAAAATGAGTTGGAGGAGGAAATGACAAAGCATTCCAGTATCTTTGCCAACAAAACCCCAAATGAGGTCATGAAGAGTCAGAGATGACTGGAAAATGGCTGAATGATAGCTTATACTCCTCTGGACATTCTCATGTGCATCAGTATTCTTCAGTTGTGTACCCAGAGCTGAGTACAATATCCCAGAGACAGCGCGACCAGGCCAGAGCATAGACAGTTAAATGTTGGACAACAGAAAGAAAATTAACAAGGAGCAACTCAATGTTTTTCTTATAAATTGTTTATTATAAGAAATGTGAATTTCTTGGAAAATTGTGCCCTCACTCTTGAATCTCAGTGTGTCCCTTTGGCCATTGGAATGAATTTAGAAGGAAAATATTGACTTACACCTTTGTTATACCAAAGCTTCTATTTTCCCATACCCATACTTTGCTCCCCCACTACACACACACACACACACACACACACACACACACACACACACACACACACACACAC
>NW_020954582.1:6919657-6928806 GCF_900497805.2 Vombatus ursinus
CACACACACACACACACACACACACACACACACACACACACACACACCAGTGCTTATAGTCAATCAGCATAAAGAATGGAAATTCTGACCTGTCCTTTTATTATAAAATTTTTTGCTCACTCAGAACAAGAGTTTAAGCTATTTACTTAGACTTCCAAGGAATAATGATTTTTTTTTTAAGTAGAAAGGGGGGAAAAAAGCAAAATGAATTTTGGAAAAAGGTGTGATTCTATCTGAGGAAAAGTGTCCACCTGCCTCCTGTGATATAGGGAGTAAACATTATATAACCAAGGAAGAATTGACAAGAGTTAGTTACCATGTTAGATTTTTTCCTCCAGTATTATTGTCAGAATAAAGTAATAAAATCCATCTGAGGACATTATGATTATTGATCAGATGCAATAAAAGCTGTATTTACCACTCTGGAGTCAAAATGAAAGGTACCACCGCCAAGCCAGAGTGCATTATTGATTTAGAGTTGAAAGGGGATTTATAGGAAATCCACTCCAACCCCTTCTTTGTATGGAGAAGAGAACAACAGAGCACCTGTAGAGATGAGGAGACTTACCCAAGTTGTGTAGATGATAAATGGCAGAGCCAATATTTAACCCTAGTTCTTCTAATTCCAAAGTGAGAGTACTTCTTAGTACATGACAGATCTGCCAAAACACAATATTGGAAAAAAATGATGTTCAGATGAAAAAAAAGATATAGAGATAGATGATAATCAGGCAGATAATAGATATATGATAAGTACATGATAAATACTTAATAGATGACATATGGATAGATATATAGATAAATAATATATGATAGATAGATATAGATAGATAAATCATAGATGTATGATGAATAGGCATCTAGGTGGCGTAGTGGATAGAGTGCCGAATCTGACACTCATCTTCCTGAAATCAAATCTGGCCTCAGGCACTTACTAGTTTTGTTATTCTGGGCAAGTCACCTGTTTGCCTCAGCTTCCTTATTTATCGAATGAGCTGTAGAAGGAAATGGCAAACCACTCCAGTATCTTTACCAAGAAAACCCCAAATGGGATCATAAAGAGTTGAATGTGACTGAAATGACTGAATAACAAAAATATGAAAGATAAATTGTAGAGAGATAAATGAGAGATGATGGATAGATAGATATTTGAATTTTTAAGTTTCTACTCCAGAATTAGATGCAGGTTAGACTTTATGATATAAGTATTGCGACTTCAATTGATTCTATTTCTAGCCCTGTTAGAGTTTGTCACAAGTGTTGACAAGTTTGATCCCCCATCTAAAGATCATCCTTTTACCTTCTGTGAAAATGTAACAAAGAATCTCCCTCTAGAATTGGGTCAACAACATTCAATGACTCCCATCATCATAAAGAATTTCCATGGCCTTGTTAAGAGTGTAGTTACTATTTTTTTTCTAGAATGAACAATATAGAAACACACACACATTCATGGAAAATCAACTTTAGAATGTAAGTTTATTTTCCATGAAATCCCTAGGTAAATAAATTTACTTGCTACATTATCTTTTTTTTTTTCATTTTAAATCCACATATATTTCTTAGGTTGCACCTACTAGGTGCAAGGCATTGGCAATACACAGCTTCTGTCTTACATCCTAATGAGAGAGAAGTCCACAAATGGGATTGAGTCCTCTATGGACAAGTCACAAATTTTCAGAGCTTCAGTTTCTTAATCTATAAAATTTAAGTAAAAAATAAATTATGCTATCTGCCTCATAAGGTTGTTAATGGGGAAAAAATTTTGCATATCTTGCAATACTATATAAATATGAATCATAAATATTTAAAAAGCATCCTGACAGAGGACAGGTAAGGAATATGAGGAAGTGCTCAAAGGAAAGATTTCTTGCTTTCACTCGGGAGCATTAGGGAAACCTGGACAGAGGATATGTCGTCCAAGATGAGCTTTGAAGGTAGAAAAGGGCTTTAACAGAGAAAGATAAAGGGGAATCCTTTCTAGGTATAAGAGATGAGCTGAGAAGAGGCACAGAAATGGATAAATAAATCAAATGGCAAGCACCTATTAATAATCTCTGATGTCTCAGGCACTATTCTAAGTGCTGTAAATAAAGACAAAATCACTGCCTTCGAAGAGCTTGTGTTCTATTGACAAAGACAGGTTTGTACCTATGTAGATATATACAAAATAAATATGATGTGAAAAGACAGAATGTGAATGATTGGATGGATGAGTATAGATTGGCAGGAATGTAGAATTATTGAAGAGAAACCTTGTGAGATAAATACAGATCTATATGTTGGAAACAGATTGTGGAGACCCTTGAATGCCAGAGCAAAGAACAAATTATATTTAATTCCACAATTGATGGTAAATCAATGTGGGTTTTTTTTAATCAGTTTGTTTTTAGTAGAGGAGTCACATGTCACAATGAAACATTGGGAAGATTTCTTGGCCATGGCATTAAGGATGGATTGGAATAGTGTCATGGACCCGTTGTGATGATGATAGGATGCAGAACTAGGAAGGGACCTTGGAGCTAATCTAATCCAGTCTCCTCACTAAAGAGGTAAACAAGCCAATGCTCAAGTGTAAGAGATGCTCAAGTACATAGAGATGCAATTTGGTCAGGAAGAACTGAATTCCAATTTTGTTTCTGATATCTTTGTAGCTGTGTGATCCTGGGTGAATCATTTCAATTTTATGAGCCCCAGGTCCCAGTTTTGAGGCATGGGAAATTAGTGGCGCCATGGATCACTACAGCACTCTTTGAAGGCTCATTTTAAAAGAGAGTAATAGTCATGATTATAGAATTAGTTATAGTCCTTGGGGCAAGCTGCTGTGAATTGCAATATGGCCTTTCTATACAGACTATATGAAGCTTTTGAAATTCCATAAAATTTTAATTTTAGAATGGCAGCTAGGAGGCACAGTGGATAGAGCTCTGGGCCTGGAGTCAGGAAGACATGAGTTCAAATTTCAGACATTTATTAGGGCACAGACACTTATTAGGTGTACAGTAACAATATATCCTGGTTTCTGGAGAGAAATAATCACAGAATCCTAAAGTTTTTCAATGACCTTAGAGGTCCAGCCCAACATCTATGTAAAAGAGTTTTCCTTACAACATTCCTCCACAGTGGTCATTGATCCTTTACTTGAAAATCTCTAGGGCGGCTATACTCAGGCAGCTCATTTCCCTTTGGAATAGTTCCTCATGTTGGAAAATTGTGTTGTGTTTTGTTTTCCTTATTTGAAGAATAAGGATCTCTATAACAGGTATGTAGTGTTCCACATTTTAGTTTCCAGAACTCCACTAGTGAAGATCTCATCCCTCTTCTTTAGCACATCCCCTGAAAAGCTTAAGAACAGCTAGCATGTGTCTCCACCTCCCACCATCAAGTCTTCTGCTCTCTGTGCCTCTTATTTTCATAACAGTTTCCAAAACTTCTGTTATGTTGTTTGCAAAGGGGAGAGTGATTGAAATAAAGTCAATCTGGGCAGTGCTCCAAAGAGCTATTCCCTAGTACATCATCATCTTATTGTTGTCTGGACAACCTATGAGTGCAATACATTTTCTGAATGCTCACATGATAGAACTGTGTGGGACAATTAGAGAACCTCAATTACAGGACAAAAGTCACAATTGCTTATGTAATACTCTCTATTTCTTGTTTGGTCATGAATTCTTCCCTTCCCCTTGAGTCTGACAGGTAGACTGTTCTTTGCTTTTCTAATTTGCTGATGGGGTGACCTTTTATTTCTAAATCATGTACCTATTTTGACCTTATCTTGGTGTACGGTGTGAACTGTTTGTCTATACCTGGTTTGTATCTTTCTGGTATTCTAGTTTTACCAGCAGTTTTTTGTCAAACAGTGAGTTCTTATCCCAAAGGCTGGGGACTTTGGGTTTATCAAACATTAAGTTACTATAGTCATTGATTACTTTGTCTTGTATAACTAATGTCTTCCACTGATCCACCACTTTATTTCTTAGCCAGTATGAAATAGTTTTGATGATCACTGCTTTATAATATAGTTTGAGATTTGGTATTGCTTTATCACCTTCCTGTATTTTTTTCATTAATTCCCCTAATATTTTGACCTTTTGTTCTTCCAGATGAATATTGTCATTTTTTTCTAGTTCTATAAAATATCTGTGGTAATTTAATTGGTGTGGCATTGAATAAGTGAATTAGTTTAGGCGTAATTGTCATTTTTATTACATTGGCTCAGCCTACCCAAGAGCAATTGATACTTTTCCAGTTGTTTAGATATGACTTTATTTGTGTGAAAACACAATTTGTAATTGTGTTCATATAGTTCTTGGGTTTGTCTTAGCAGGTAAACTCCAAGCATTTTACATTGCTTACAGTTATTTTAAATAGAGTTTCTCTATCTCTTGCTGGTGGGCTTTGTGGGTCATATAAAGACATGCTGATTATTTATGTGGGTTTATTTTTTATCCTCCAACTTTGCTAAAGTTGTTAATTATTTCAAGTATTTTTTTTTAGTTGATTCTCTAAGTATATCATCATATCATCTGGAAAGGGTGATAATTTTGTTTCCTCACTGCCTATGCTAATTCCTCCAGTTTATTTTTCTTCTCTTATTTCTATAGCTAACATTTCTATTACTATATTTTTGGGGGACTAGGCAATGGGGTTAAGTGATTTGCCTACAGTTACACAGCTAGTAAAGGTCAAGTGTGTGAGGCCGCATTTGAACTCAGGTCCTCCTGACTCCAGGGGGCAGTGCTCTATCCACTGTGCCACCTAGCTGACACTCTACTACTATTTTGAATAGTAGTGATGATAATGGGCATCCTTGCTTCACCCCTGATCTTACTGGGAAGGCTTCTAGCTTATCCCTATTACAGATTATGCTTGCTGATGATTTTAGACAGATACTGCTTATTTTAAGGAACACTACCTTTATTCCTATGTTCTCTATTGTTTTTAATAGGAATGGGTGCTATATTTTGTCAAAAGCTTTTTCAGAATCTATTGAGATAATCATACTATTTTTGTTGGTTTTATTATTGATATAGTCAATTATGTTGATAGTTTTCCTAATTTGAAACCAACCTGCATTCCCGGTAAAAATCCCACCCAGACATAGTATATAATCCTTGTGATATGTTGCTGTAATGGCCTCACTAGTATTTTGTTCAAAATTTTACACCAATATTCATTAAGGAAATTGATTTATAAAAATTTTCTTTCTCTGTTTAAGCTCTTCTTGGTTTAGATATCAGCGCCATATCTGAGTCATAAAAGGATTTTGGTAGGACTCCTTCTTTGCCTATTTTTTTCCATATAGTTTATATAGCATTGGAATTAATTGTACTTTAAATGTTTGATAGAGGGGTGGCTAGGTGGAGCAGTGGATAGAGTACCGACCCTGGATTCAGGACAACCTGAGTTCAAATCAGGTCTCAGACACATAAGACTTACTAGCTGTGTGACTCTAGGCAAGTCACTTAATCCCAATTGCCTCACCAAAAAAATAAAATAGCATAAAATAAAATAAAAATGTTTGACAGAATTCATTTGTGAACCCATCTGGCCCTGGGAATTTTTTTCTTAGAGAGTTCATTAATGGTTTGTTCAGTTTATTTTTCCAAGATGAGGTTATTTAGGAATTCTATTTCCTGAGCTGTTAATCTGGGTAATTTATGTTTTTTTTGTAAATATTCATAAATTTCACTCAGATTGTCAGATTTATTGACATATAATTGGGCAAAAGATTTCCTAATGATTGCTTTATTTTTTTTTCATTGATGGTGATTTCACCCTTTTCATTTTTTGATATTAGATATTTGGTTTTCTTTTTTCCTTTTAATAAAGTTAACCAGTGGCTTATCTATCTAGTTGTTTTTTTTCTTCCATAAAACCAGCTCCTAGATTTATTTATTAGCTCAGTAGTTCAATAGAAAAAAAGAGAAGAGCCCTTAGAGGAGATATTGTTATATCAGTAAAAAAGAGAAAGAGCAGACCAATGAACTGGGTAAGCAGTTAAAAAAATGAAAAAGAACAAATTAAAAATCCCCAATTAAATAATAAATTGGATGTCCAAAAAAATTAAAGGTGAAATTAATAAAATTGATTGTAAGAAAACCATTTAATTAATAAATAAAACAAGGAGTTGGTATTAAAAAAATCAATAAAATCAATAAACCATTGGTTGATATGATTTTAAAAAAGAGAGAAGAAAACCAAATTACTAGTATCAAAAATGAAAAGGGTGGATATACCACCAAAGAAGATGAAATCAAAGCAATTATGAAGTTATTTTGCCCAATTATATGCCAATAAGCTTAACAGCTTAGGTGAAATGGAAAAATATTTACAAAAATGCAAACTGCCCAGATTAGCGCAGGAAGAAACAGAATATCTAAATAGATCTATTTTAGAAAAAGAAATTAAACAGGCCATAAATGAGCCTCCTAAGAAAGAAAAATAAAGCACCCAGAGCAGATGGATTTGCAGGTGAATTTTATCAAACATTTAAAGACAAACTAATTCTTATATTAAATAACTTATTTGAAATAATAGGCAAAGATGGAGTCCTACCAAACTTTTTATGAACCAAAAATGATATTGATACCTAAACAAGGAAAAGTAAAAACAAAGAAAATATAGACCAATTTCATTAGTGAGTATGGATGCAAAAATTCTAAATAAAATACTAGCTAAAAAATCACAACAATGTATTACAAATATTATATATTATGAACATGTGGGATTCATAGCACTTATTCTTTAGAATTAGGTTATTTAATTTCCAATTTATTTTTAATCTCTACTTCCATTACTCTTTATTGAATATAATTTTCTTTGCATTATGATCTAAAAATAATATATTTAATATTTCTGCCTTTATACATTTGATTTTGAGGGTTTTATGACATAATATATGGTCAATTTTATACAGGTACCATGTGCTACTGAGAAAAAAAATGTATATTCTTTTCTGTTTCCATTCAGTTTTCTCCAAAGGTCTATTATATCTAACTTCTCTAACATTACATTTATCAATCCTTTGTTTTTTTCTTATTTATTTCTTGGTTGGATTAATTGAGTTTGGATGGGGGGGTGCAGTTAAGGTCCTCCACTAGTATAGTTTTACTGTCTATTTCTTCCCGTATCTCACTTAACTTCTCCTTTAAGAATTTGGATAGTATACAATATGTATGTTTCATGCATATATGTTTAGTATTGATATTGTTTCATCGTCTGTGATACCTTTAGCAAGATGTAGTTTCCTTCCTTATCTTTTTTTTTTTTTTTTGGTGAGGCAATTAGGGCTAAAGGACTAATTCAGGGCCCAGCTAGTGTCAAATGTCTGGTCTGAGGCTGGATTTTAACTTAGGTCCTCCTGACTGCAGGGCCAGTGCTCTGTCCACTGTACCACCTAGCTACTCCCTTGTCTCTTTTAATTAGATATATTTTTGTCTGCGATCAGGATTGCTACCCTTGCTTTTTTTTTCTTAAGTTGAAGCATAATAGATTCTGCTCCAGCCCTTTAACTTTAGTCTTTGTGTGTCTCTCTGTTTCAAGTGTGTTTCTTGTAAACAACATATTGTAGGATTCTGGTTTTTGATCCACTCTGCTATCTGCTTCCATTTTATGGGAGAGTTCACCCCATTCACATTCACAGTTATGATTACTATTTTCCTCCATCCTATTTTTCCTCTTGTTTGTCCTCTCTCTCTTTTTGCCCTTTTCTTCCTCATCAGTGTTTTGCTTCTGTTTATGGTACAAATTATAATCAACATTTGTGTAATGCCAAAAGTGTGGTAAAATTTCATGTAAAATTTAAACATTGGTTGTTATCCTTCATTCTTGAAGAAGACCGAAATGACACCACTATGTTAGAGTCAAGTTACAGTGTGTTTGACTGTGACTGATCAGACCAACATGAGCTCTGAATGCTCTACCACATGTTGGATGCAATAGTCCGTGTGAACATTTGGGGTGGATTCTCTAAATTTGTACATCCTGCATGTCTTTTGAGTTACTGCAATTCTGTTTTCTTGTAGAACGTGGCACCTTCTTTGATGAAGGCACACTGTGCTGAGCAGTCCTGTGCCAGTCTCTTCCGTATCACACAATCATTCCAAAATTCTTAAGAGAGACCTCGAGTGTCCTTGTATCGCTTTTTCTGACCACCTTGTGAGCTCTTGCCTTGTGTGTGAGTTCTCCATAAAATAGTCTTTTAGGCAAGCATATGTTTGGCATTTGAACGATGTGGCCAGACCACCCAAGAGATTGATTTTCTGCTGCTTGTGCTAGTTTTGGCCTAATAGTTAACACCAAGACAACACAGATGCTCCATCAGCCAGCACAACAACATCTATACGTGGAACCATTAATTAGAGCAAATGAAGAAGTTTTGAATGCTGTGGATAAGTTTACTTACCTTGGCAATATTTTTCCCAGGGATGTACACTTTGATGATGAGGTTGATGAGTGCATTGTTAGAACTAGACCATGTTTGGGAGGCTCTGAAAGAAAGTGTGGGAGAGAAGAGGTATTAGACTGACTATGAAACCAAAAATCTACAGAGTCATTGTGCTGATCTCTTTGTTGTATGCCTGTGAAATCTTGGCAGTCTTATCAGTACCATGCCAGAAAACTGAATCACTTCCATTTGAATTGTCTTAGGAAGATTCTGAAGATCCCCTGGCAGGATAAGATTCCAGACAATGAGATCCTTTCTTGAACTAAACAGTGAAGCATTCAAACTCTACTGTAAGATTTAAATATACACTATATGGTAACCCATTAATTAAGCTAAATAAAAAAGGATTATTCTTACAAAAACTGTACCTATTTACATCCCTTCTGTGGTGAAAAGAGCACTAGACAGGGAGCGTGACAATGTGAGGTTCCTACACTGTTATAATTAGTAACGAATAAAAATGAAAGAGGCATTTTTTTCTTTCCAAAGTGGCTAATCTCTTTACCCCTAAACATCAGCATCAGGGTCTCATTCTTGAAGCTCCCTCTTGTGACAAGGCACCTCAAACTCCCATAGAGGTCAAGGTCAGACCACCTCTCTCCTGCCATTAACACACCCATGATCTTCCTGTCCTTGAAAGGACTGCAAAAGAAAGAGAGAGAGAGAGAGAGAGAGAGAGAGAGAGAGAGAGAGAGAGAGA
>NW_020954582.1:6928816-6928980 GCF_900497805.2 Vombatus ursinus
AGAGAGAGAGAGAGAGAGAGAGAGAGAGAGAGAGAGAGAGAGAGAGAAAGAAAGAAAGAAAGAGAGAGAGAGAAAGAAAGAAAGAAAGAGAAAGAAAGGAAGGAAGGAAGAAAGAAGGAAAGAAAGAAAGAAAGAAAGAAAGAAAGAAAGAAAGAAAGAAAGAA
>NW_020954582.1:6928990-6954548 GCF_900497805.2 Vombatus ursinus
AAGAAAGAAAGAAAGAAAGAAAGAAAGAAAGAAAGAAAGAAAGAAAGGAAGGAAGGAAGGAAGGAAGGAAGGAAGGAAGGAAGGAAGGAAAGAAAGAAAGAAAAAGAAAGAAAGAAGGAAAGAAGGAAAGAAGGAAAGAAGGAAAGAAAAGAAAGATAGAAAGATACCAAGAACAGAATGAAATGGAGTGTCGCTTACCAAGCCTGACCCAGGCAGCTCTGCTTGTATTCAGTCCATTGTAGAAAAGGGGAGAGTGGATCTGATGTGCTCAGAGTACTAAACCAGCAAAGACACAGGTTTGACATCCTATTCTCAGGAGACCATGGAAGCCAGAAGAGATTGTTTGGAGAGGCAGCAATGTGGAAGATGTTTGTTCATGTACGGACTATTCAGTCTTCTGTTTACAGACATGGAGCTAATGGACTCCAACAGGCACACAGATAAGGCTCAATCCCAAAAGGCTTTGTCTTATTGTGTTTTTTTTTAATTTTGTTATTTCATTTTTTGTTCTTATAACCAATATGAAATTAAGAAAAAAAATTGTAATTTGGATTGGATAAGGAGAAAGATGCTGGATTTGAAATCAGAGGATCTGGGTTAGAATCTCAGTTCTGCTGCTTACTAGTATAACCAAGGGCAAGACATTTACCCACCACACATGCCAGCCCCACTTCCTCAAGTTCCTTAAATGTGAAAAAGAGGGTGAGGGAAGGGATTGGACCAGTCTTCTCTCATCCCTTTTAGTTCCAAATCCTTGATCTTTGGCGTGCACCAGTTTGCCTCAGTTCAGGTGCTCTGTCCTGAAATTCCTTTTTTCTTTCCTCCCATTTCGATGGCCTGGATGTCTAGAACAAGTCTGGAATTGCCATCTGGCCTCGTGCAGCTCCGAGGAATGTGGCTGCTGACTCCTCCTTGGCTCATTGCGTATAACAGGAAGTGCTGTCTTTGGGAAGGGAGCCTTCCTCTCCCAAGGCCATCTCTTGCTCTGCCTGCAGCAGCCGCCTCTTGGAAACTGCCTCCACCATCTTGACATGTTACAGAACATATGCCAGCTTGTGGCGTAAAACAGAAGGAAGGAAGCAAACGATTGGGTCTAGTTTCCAAATAGTCAGAGCAGCTTCTTCCTACACAGCTGTTGCAATCTGACTTTCCTTAGAAACTGGTTTAGCATATAATTTTTATGGACAATGAATGCGGTAAATAAATAAAGCTTGTGTCTGAGCTTCCAAAAACCTGACTACAACAATAATGACAAAAGCAACGGTACAAAACAAGAATCCCTTTGTATTTGTAAGGAAGACCTCAGAAGATGTGGCTAGACTGAAAGTTAGGAAGGTCTGGGTTCAGGTCCTACCTCAGATACATCGGGACTTTATGACAGTATATTTTACAACCTCTCAGGCCACTCTCTAAGGTTACAGTAAGAGCTGGAATCCATATAGTGCCTGAAGGCTTGCAAATTACTTTGCAAATACAGTTATATCTCATTTGATCCTCACAACAACTCTGGAGGTAGGTGCTATTATCATCTAGCCCCATTTTACACATGAGGAAACTGAGACAGACAGAGGTTAAATGGCTTGCCCAGGTAGAAAAAGTCTGAGGCACAATTTAAATTCAGATCTTCCTGATTTCAAGTCCAGTGTTCTATTACTGTACCACCTATAAATTAAGGACCAGTCACTCTCTGCATAGATGGAAAGAGTCCTCATGTTAGTTGGAATTATATTTCCCATAGTAAACTCAAGGTAAGATGCCAGATTAATGAGATTAGTCTGTGTCAGGGTCTAGACCTTTATCTTTCCTTTACGGAATCACAGACAGAGTCTGAAGGGACCCAGAAACTGAACTTGCAGAGGAATCGGTCCTCTACCCCATCACCGCTTCCACCACAAACACAGTCCTTGATAAGTGGTTAACCAGCCTCTGATTCCTTTTCTTCCCTCTGAAACCATATAACCCTAGAGTAATTTCCACATTGATGGCTGGCTAATCAGACATAAATGGATTGAGAGACATATAATTTCACCCTCTTAATGCAACTAGAATGTGGGTTAGTATGAAGAAGCCTTGTTTATGGCCATGGGCTCCCCATCTTAGGATCCAGGCTGCATATTATATCATGACCTACATGATGGTAATTATAATGACCAATTTTGATCCTGGAAACCCACAGAGAGTTTGGGGTCTACTGGAAAAGAACATGCTACAGACCCTGGATTGGTTATTTTTGTATACCTAGTTCTGTTTTTTATGTGACAGCATACTCCTAGATGTATGGCCCATAATATAATCCCAGTACCTAGTCCGGTGCATGGCAAATAGCAGGAATGTAATATATTCCCACTGATGTATTAATTCACGTATAAACAAAAATACAGAAAGAAATGTTTTCAGACATTTGTGTCTTCTACTGTCACTCATTTTCTGGACCCACTCCCACGCTCCTCTGATGTTGGGCGGACTCCCAAGGCTCCAAGGAAAGGCTGTTTTGGCCTCATTATAATTGGTTCACTGGTACAGGTCTGGGCAGACAGGATTCTCCCCAGATAGGATTCAGTCCCTTTTCTTCCAGGCCCAGTGCAGTCACCCACACTGATGAGCCATCCACTTCCTCCTGCTGCTCTTATTTTTTTCGTGTAATTGGGCAAAATCTAAGTTTTCTGGTTCTTCAATGGAAGGTTGAGATATGTTCATGCAGAGTCATTCCATCCTCTGATCAGGCTGGTCAAGAGGGCTGCCTGATTCCTCTCCTTCTTCCCTCCTTTCTGAACTGTATCTTGATAGACTCAGTGCCACCTTCATTCACCTATGATATAGAGTACTAGGGACTGTTGTGTAATCACCGCAAGATGGGAACATTTTACCAAAGGTCAGGCCCTGCACCGGCTTTTGAGTTTGCTTGTGTTCCTGCAGTTGGCTCCTAAAGACTGGTGGAATAAGGGTGTTGAGTCAGCACACTAAGCGTTAGGGTTATCTGGCACTAAATAACAAAAATTTTACCATGTCAGGGATTTTATCCATCTGTCCATCCTTCACTCTCCAAGTATTCATTGAACAACAGTTCTGTGCCAGATATTGTTCTAGGTGTGAGAGATAAAAATACACAAGAATAAAACAGTCCCTATTCTCAAGTAACTTATGTTTTTCAAAGGATTTAGTTGTACCCTACAGCTGGGATAATATTTTCTGATGTTTTAAATGTTGGACTCCCAAGCTAGGGCACCAGTATTTGTGTTATCAAGTTATCCATACCAGATTTTATGTCATTATTGAATTGTAGGTATTATATGTTTTAAAGTATAGAAAGTATAGAAAATAAATAGCTTTCCCATAATGTACATTGTGTCAAAGTAAAATAAAATTAATCAGGCACTCCATATTTTAGGTACAACTATGCCCAGAACAATTTAATATAATACAAAATTGATCTGATATCCAAACCATTTCTAGCTTAGACAGAAATAGATGTTGAAACTAGTACAGTTATGCTATGCCCTCTGACATGTCTGTATTCCAAGAGGACTTGAGGTAACATGTATAGGAATCTTGAACAAGGAAAATGTTGCAATATGTTGAAATATAGTCTGAGGCTGCCATTTTGGAATAATCTCTTAATAACCTAGTCATCGTTCCTTTCTTTCCTGCATCACTTCCCTCAAGGATTGAAAAGGTCCTCCTTCCATTGATCAATACTGAAAGACTTTGGCAAGGCAATAGAGTGGGTCATCACTTCAGCTGGATAGGGGGCAAAATCTTCTTGAGTTTTGACTTAATTCTGATCTTCATCCTTAATGTGTTTCCTTAAGAAGTTCCTCAGTCTTGGTTGTACTCACTCTTCTGAAGTGAAAGATCTCAAAAGGGTTCTTTGTTCATTTAGCCTAAAGATTTATTTATTTATTAATATTTTTCAGTTAAGCTAAAAAAAAAGGAGTTTTTTTTTTTTTAATGAATATGCTTCCACAACTGAGTAACTTCCTGCTTCCTTTTGGGGAGAGCCTAGATGACATCATTATCATTGTTGTACCAGGAGAAGGGAGACTAAGCATTTCTATACCACCTGCTGTGTGCCAGGCACTGTACTGCTTTTTACAAATATTGCTTGATTTGATCCTCACAACAACCCTTCAAGGTAAATGCTATTATCCCATTTTACAACTGAGGAAACTGAGGCAAACAGAGGTTAAGTGACCTGCTTAGGATCACATGTTGATAAGAGTCTGAGGGAGGCTGGATTTGAACTAAGGTCTTTCCGATTCCAGGCCCAGCACTCTATCCACTATAATACCAGTAACACTGGAGCTAACATACAGCACCTTCAGACTTGTAAATCTCTCTAGAACTGTTATCTCATCTCATTTTATCTTCACAATAACTCTGCAAAGTAGGTGCAATTATTCCCATTTTACAGCTGAGAAAACTGAGGTAGACAAAGGTGAAGTGACTTACCTAAGGTCATACAGCTAGAAAATGATAGAAACAAGATTTGAACTCAGGTCTTCCTGACTCAGGGCCTGAGGCCCAAAGCTCTGTCCATTGCATCCGTCAGATATCATCTTTAAGTACTCCTTTCCTGGGGGAAGTCCTTGGGACAAGCTAAAGAGTTTGAGAGAAGGAGTCTCACCCTTCTTTTAACTGAGTAGACTCCCCAGGACTGAATGCAGTGCATGGGGCCACCTTAGATGGGCACTTTAATGGAGGCTTTTACAAGGTAAATGTGATATAATTTCAGCAGAGTAAATGGGAGAGTATTGGAAAGAATCAATACCTGTAGGAATGAAGAAAGACCTCACTACTAAGCCTCTGTCTACAATATCGATTGGGTGAGCTATTAGGAATCATGCGTGGTTCTTAATCCTAGAAAGACAACCACCTCTTTTCAAATACTGTACTTCCCATCAGGGGCCTTAGACTTCCCATCAGGACAATACTGGCCTGAGTCGATTTCTGTGGGTGTCTAATGACGCAGTCTTTCCTTCCCAAAATTGGGAGCGGGTCCAAGTTGAAGAGTTTGAAAGTAGGTTTTATGAGCTGAATCATCCCCAAATAGAGAGGTTCAAGGCCCTCTTTGACCAACGGCCAATAGGTAGAATGCACAGGAAAACTAACAATAAATAAAAACAAAAAAAAAGTTAGCAATAAAAGTCAATGTAAGGCTTCTATCTGGGATTTGGGAAGTCAAACAATGGAAAATCTGTAATTTGGTAGTATCGATCACAGTAGATTATCTTAGAGTAACATATCACAACCTTAACAGGGATATATTAAATTAAGTATGAACTGTCTCCCCAAATCAAACACATTTCTAGATTGGATCAAATGATCCCAACAAGTAAAATATAAGAAGTAATTATCTAGTTCTTTTAAGGTGAGAGTGAAGAACTTCATAAATATACTTGAAATTGCCAATTAAAATAACAAATTCTGAAATGCCTGTGACTGACCTTCTGAAAGGAGTTCAATGGTATTGGAGGAAAGAAAAAATGTGAGATGAGACTGTTGGATTCCTTTAGCCCACTGATATTCATAATTGTTTAGGAATGCAGGTCATGAGAAAAGCCAGCATCAAAAACCCGGCCAAGAATGCCAATTTGGTGGCAAATATAATGCTATTATATTCTCTTTTGAGAAATGGAACAAGTTTGGGCCAGGCCCCAGAAGAACAGAAAGAAAATTACATTCTGTCCTCCGCCACTGTGGGTGAAATGTGGTGACTATTTACTTGTATGCTCCAGTCTCATGATCTGAAAAATAGAGATAATGATAACAACACTTCAATATAATCCACCAAACCATAATTAATCACCTACTATGTGCCAGGAACTATGTTAGGCCCTGAGGATAAGAAAAGAAAAGTAAAGAAATAATCCTGGCCCACAAGAAACTTTCAGTATAATAGTCAACAGAGTGTATAATAAATAACATTAAGAAAGTTTTTTATATGTTATTGCTTTTTTCCAATTAATAAATTCTGTCTGCTTTTTATATCAGAAACAATTTTCAATATAGCAACCCACAAAATTCTCCTCATAACAAAATGAATAAATAGATCCAATTTAAGCAAAACCCCACGGGAGCTAGGCTGCACTCTAATCACTGGGCTTAAAGTGAATAAGATCTAAATTCAAATCCTACCTCAGACAGATTAGTTACATTTAACTTCTCTCTGACTCAGTTTACTCATCTGTAAAATCAGGTGGCTGGATTCAGGTTCTCTTCTAGCTCCCAAACTATGATGCTGTGATCTATGATTTAACCAATGAAGCTATTTTATCTCAGCCTGTCAACAATACTCAGTCCTTTTAGTTTACCACTTTTCTATTGAAAGCAAGAAGGGATGTCATCTCTTCTTTTTTTCTGGGACCAAGACGGAATTGGATCATATTATCCCTATTTTATAGTTGAAGAAAATCTGTCAATCAGTAAGTACTTATTAAGTACCTACTATGTGTCAGGTACTGTGCTAAGGCTCTGTAGATACAAAGAAAGGCAAAATCCAGCCTTTGCCCTCGAGCAGCTGACTCTTTCCTGGGGAGAGACAAGTAAGCCAACATATATACAAACAAGTTCTATGCCGATAAATGGGAAATAATTTATAGAGGGAAGGAGCTAGAATTAAGAGGAGTTGGGAAAGGCTTCCTGTAGAAGGTGGCGTTTTGTCCTGAACTTGAAGGAAGTCGGGAAAGCCGGGAGACAGAGGGGAAGAGGGAGAGCTTTCCAGACATGGGTGCAGCCTTCGAAAACGCCCAGAGCTAAGACAGAGCATCTTGTTTGGGAAACTGTGAAGAGGCTGGTGTCATCGGATTGTAGAGTCCCTGGCAGGGGAGGCGGGATCGAAGGTGTTAAGAGACTCAGAAGGTAAGAGAGGGGGAGGTTAGAAAGGGTTCTGATTTTTGTTGGTCTGTCATTTCAGTCACGTCCATCTCTTTATGACCCCATTTGGGGTTTTCTTGGCAAAGATACTACAGTGGTTTGCCGTTTCCTTTTCCAGCTCATTTTAAAGATGAGGAAACTGAGTCAAACAGGCTTAAGTGACTTGCCCAGGGTCACACAGCTAGTGTATGAGGCTAGATTTGAACTCAGGAAGATGAATCTTCCCCATTCAAGGTCCAGCACTATGATGCCACTGTACTTCTCAGGGTTCTAACTGAAAGGATCTGAACACTGAACAGGATTTTGTTTGTAATCCTGGAACTGATAGGGAGTCACTGGAGTTTACTGAATGACAGCGACACGGTCAGTGGTGCTTTAGGGAAATCACTTTGGTGGCTGAACGGAGGAGGGAGTGGAATGGGGAAAGGCTTGAGGCAGGCAGACCTCCTTCCCCCCACCCCCACCCCCATTGCAATAGTCCAAGTGTGACATGTTGAGGGCTGGCAGCAAAGGGTTGGCCACGTCATAAGAGAGAAGGGGGTAGATTGGAGAGATGTTACAAAGTTTGGGGGGCAGCTAGGTGACGCAGTGGATAGAGCACTGACTCTGAAGTCAGGAGGACCTGAGATCAAATCTGGCCTCAGACCAAACACTTGACACTTACTAGCCCTGTGACCCTGTGCAAGTCACTTAACTCCAATTTCCTGAAAAACAAACAAACAAACAAAGTTTGAATGGATAAGACTGGGTAAAACAATGGATGTGGTGGGGTGAGCAGTAGTGACTCATTTAGGATAACACCTGTATTGTGAGCCTGGGAGAATCGGGGGCTGGTGGTATCCTTGAAACTAAAGGTTGGATTCTAGGTCATGATATTATTTGGATATTGTATGATAACCTATGGATTTTTAACTTAGAGCAAAACTGAATCATCCCCATGTACATATGTATTAATGTCTGTGCTGTTCTTTGTCTATTCTGCCTTGATTTCCATGTCTATGCCTGTATGTCTACCTTGATTTCCCTAACCCGCCTCTAACCCCTCCTGGCTTTGTCACCCTCAGCAAGTCACTGAAGCTCTGGGAGTCTTAGGATAATTGTGCCATTAAAACTCTACCCTGCAGACAAGGTTCTGACCTAAATTGGTAAAAGGATTCTCCCCATTCAGAAGTTCCCCATACCAACAAAATCATAGGTACAGTGTGAGGTTTCCTGTGGCCGTCTGTATATCTGTGCAGTCAGCATCTGTTGCGGAAACTCTCTCTCTCCACCAAGATGGACTAGCAGTTTTTCTGTAACTTCCAATCTTAGGAGAGGACCTGTGGGTGCTGAGAAATGACGTGACACCCCATGAGTCACAATTAAGGTCAATGGCAGGATTGAAATATTTTTTTCTGTATATGTGGCCATCCCAGCATCCAATAATCCACACTAACATTCAAATATGTTTATCAGAATGTTGTACGCAAACAACAATCCAGTAAAAAAATAGTATCTTTCTCCTGAACTATTGTGCTGCCAAAGAACCTTCCCATTCTTCCTTTCAAGTCTTAACCAATGCCTCAATGGAATGTGGAGGTCATTGAAGACTCTCCAAAATGATGTCACAAGGGGGCAGCTAGGTGGCTCAGTGGACAGTGGATAGAGCACCAGCCGTGGAGTCAGGACCTGAGTTCAAATCCAGCCTCAGACACTTAACACTTACTAGCTGTGTGACCCTGGACAGTCACTTAATCCCATTGCCTAGCCAAAAAAAAAAAAATGTCACAAGAACATAGGAACATTCTGCCTGAAAAGCTGACAAGGTGAAGAGTATTGGCCCAAGATAGACATTTGTTCAAAGATGAACCTAGAAGCTATGTTTTCAGAAACTGTTGGTCTCTTAGTCATGATCTTTTGGCTAAAGTAACTCATGAAAATAACTGAAAACATCTAGTAAGAAAGAAGGGATTATGAGCCCCATTGCTGAAAGGGATAAGGATGCATATGAACTGGTGGGCTTTTTCAAGTAATAAAGTCTTCAAGAAATAGATAGTGGAACCAGGATAGAACTGAGTCAGGTCTCTGAACTTTATGTCCACTGCAATCCACATAATACCATGCTGCTTCCTAATACTAAACAAACTAACACAATAAACAAAAATAAGTAAGCAGGGTAGATTTGTATGATTGATTATAAATGATAGATAGGACAGACTGAAAGAGAGAAAGAGAGAGAAACATAAATTCTTAGATGGTGGCAAAATGAGAGAAATATGCCAGTTATTATTTTTAAATTTTATAATATTAAAATTTTAAACTAGTGTATTTGCATACATATTATAAGAGGAGACGCAGCCTAGAGGAATAGACAGAGAATTGATCCAGAACTAGAATGACCCAGATCTAAGTCCTCATCCCCTGCCCCTCATCCCCTAAGTGTATGACTATGGGCAAGTCACTTAATCTCATAGTGTCAGAGGCAACTTTCTCAAACCATACATTGCAGTACCATTGCTGAACTGCATTGGTTAAAAAATAAAATAAAATAAAACAAAACAAACAAACAAAAAAAACACAAAGAAACTTCCTCTATATATACACAAATACACACACACCCACACCCCCACACACATACACACACATTCACACTCTCCCATACACACAATAGTGTGTATGTGTGTGCGGGAGGGGGTGTGGGTGTGTGTGTACAATGTATTCATGCACATTCAAGGCAAATATACACATCATCACTTTGTGTACACATACATATGCAATATATGACATATATGCATATAGGCATGGACATGTATACATTCGTACACATACATTGTACCTAATAAGTGTAATAAAAAGTACAATACCTACTGCTAATTAAGCATCACTTACAATTTTGTCTAGGCATATTCTATGTAGGATGTTATTATCTGAAATCTAACTTTTTCCATTCGGTTCTGATTCACCTAGTCTTTTGATAGAATAGATCAGGCTCATCTCTTATTTTATATAAAAAGTAAAGCTGCTGGTTTTCAGTAAAACAATGGTGAACTCCTTGGCTCTTGTCACCATATTGATGAAGATGATTTTTCATAGTTTGTCTTCTTTCCATTTCTGTGATCTTTTGATTCCTCATTCTTCAGATAATTCTCTTTGATCAGCCTCTAAATGGATTTTCCCCTGTTCATCTTGTGTGAATCATAAGAAGCATATTCCCATCTTTTCTGGAATGCAATTCCTCCATGTATTAGAGCTTCAGATTCATTGTCCATTTTTCATGTCAAAGGAAAATTGTATTTGTTTGATTTAGCTTTTAAATTATAACATCATGTGAGAACCAAATAGTCCCAAAGCGTCCTTTCTGGGAATAATAATAAAGAAGACTGGAAAGGCATTGTCCTTGGGATTAACAAAGTAAAAACTAATGAAAACACTCTTGCACATGTGCAATCAAGTCCAGGGAGCCCAAGCATCCAGACCCCCACTGCTTTTTTTTTTTTTCAGATGTGGACGTAAAAGGACATTATGGGGTCAGGAAACACTGCTGCATTTTCTCCCTAGCTCTTGGTTTTGCTCTAACCAACCCAGAAAGATAATGTAGCTACCCTTTTCTCAAAAACAAAGAAAAAAGGGTCAAGGAGAATGCACTCCTTCCTCCCTTTGATAATTTGTTCCTCACAACTTTTAGAGTCAGGAAAATGCTCTTAATCCTTTGTGGAATATGCTCAGGTAGTTACCTAGCTAGATCAATAGATATGTACGTACATACATACATACATACATACATACATTTATGCATGCATAGACAGGGAATAAGCATCTATTTACTACCTACTATGCGCCAGGCACTGTGCTAAGCACTTCACAGATATTATCTCATTGATCCTCACAAGCCCCCTTTGAATTAAGTGCTATCCCATTTTACAGATAAGAAAACTGAGGCAAATAAGTTAAATGACTTGTCCAGGGTCACAGAGCCAGTAAGTGTCTGAGGCCAGACTTGAGCTCAGGTCTTTGTGACTCAGGGCCCAGTGCTATGCACCCTGGACATTGTGTTGTTACCAGCTACACAGACAGATGACACATTGACTAAATGCCCACTCTTTATCAAAACACAGGAGCCCAATCATATTCAATCAACTCAATTCATCATTATGGAATCTCAGTTATAGGATCTTAGTATTTGAAGTCAGCTCACAGATGAATTAGTCCAGTGGTTACCTGAGTAAGAATCACTTCTATAGGATATAAATCACTCATCCAAGCATGATCTGAAGACTTTATAGTATCATAATATTTAAGCTGGAAGGGATGTTAGCCATCCCCAAATCCAACCCCTTCATTTAACAGATGAGGAATTTGAAGAACAGAGTGGGTAACTGACTAGCCCTGAGTCACACAGCTGATAAGTGAGTGTCTGAGTCAACATTTGGACCTGAATCTCCTTGACTTCAAATCCAATACTCAATCTACTGTAGCACCAATGTTTTACCAAATGCACCTCTCTAACTCTCATTGAGGCAGAAACAATCAGCTCCAGAGACATCTCATCCTACTTGGTACAACTCTGACAGTTTTACTTTTTTTGTCCTTTTTACATTTTGTCCTTTGTTCTTTCCATTGGGGCCAAGAAGACCAAACATAATCCCTTTTCTGTTTACTATTTCTGCAAATACTTTAAGATATCTAGTGTCTCCCCTCCAAGTCTTTCCTTTTCATTTTATGCTGTGTTAAAAGTGAGAATTGAACACACATTCTCTGTCTGAAGAGCCCATGCTCATTTCCTATCCCATAGAGCATCATCTTCTCTGAATTCTATTCACCAATAATCTATTATCTTACCAGTGTTTTGAAGAAAGAATCATGGGCATTATCTCTGGTTACTGACATCCTAAAGCAACCAAAAGCCTCTTTTCCTCTAATCACTAGTTATTCAGTTTGAAGCAGCATGGCATTGAATTCTCTTGATCAAGGTTCCTTTCCTAACATCATGGCTTTGGGCCTCGATTATATGCCATATGAGAAACTTGGACTGTTTAGCCTGGGGGGGGGGGAAGAGATTCAGGGACACCTAATGGCTTTTTTCATGTATTTAAAAAGCTGCCAAATGAAAAAAAAAAAAGATAAGAGTCGTTCTGTTTGGTCCCAACGGGTAGCATCGGGAGCAGTAGGTTTGTTTTTGCAAAGCCTGAAGTCTAATTAAGCAAGAATTTCATCAAAGAATTTCTTAATGAGTGGAGCTTTTCAAAAGTGGAGGGGGGCTTCCTCCGGAAGTGGTGCCTTCTTCCTCAGTGAAGGCCTTCAAAAAAAAGATTGTTTAGACCAACTGGCAGATAGACTTTCTTGGGCAGGGGTGAGGAACCCATAGCCTCGAGGTTCTAGGTCCTTGGGTGAGACCTTTTGACTGAGTCCAAGTTTTATAGAAGAAGTTCTTTTATTAAGGGGATTTGCTCTGTGAAGTTTGGATTCAGTCAAATGGCCACACTTGAAGACCTAGAAGGCCACAGGTTTCCCACCCCTGGTCTTGGGAATTTCTTTTTGAGTATTGGTTGGATTTCTTGACTATGAGGTCCCTTCCATTAAGAAAAAATCAACAATTCCTGTAATTACATCTTCTAAGGAATATATATATGCCCTTGTCTCATCTTTTACTGTGGTCATTGGCAAACTCAAAATTAAAACCCAAAATATGGCAAAATTTTAATGCTATAGTTAAAAAATTAAAAAGCATTATTTTGTATCTCTTCAAGACTAGTAATATACAAATATGTAAGTAACACTTTCTCTAGATCCACGTTTTTCCCAGAACCAAAACTACCTGAAATCTACAATCAGGAAAATGTGCTTTAATATTAATTTCATATACTATTCCAAGACGGAGCTTTTCTTGGAAGGGGAAGAGTAGGAAATCAATTGACTGATCTCCATATCCATGAAATCTCCCTACCCTCTGGTAAACATCTCACAGAAGGATTCTTGGATTTTCAGTAAAAGATTTAGATGTCTGGCTAAAGAATGGCTCTTGTCAAGGTCTGAATATTTGTCACTAAGTCAATTGCTCCTTTGTATGATAAAAAGCTGATGTATTTCACTCCCCACAAAAGAGGAAGCAATCTTAAGGAGGATGGCCTCCCTCCTCCACTCCACTCTAATTGCCGATTGTAAGCCCATATTGCCATGGAATCATTTACATTCTCTCCTTCCTTTCTGTTCAGGAGAGGGATGGAAACCCCAGTGACCCTTTGAATCAGATAAGATTTTTACATAATTGAGACAACTAATACTGCATTTTAAATGGCCATCTTGAAAGCTACTGGCAAGAAAGTAGAAAGTGTAGAAACTGTCACAACAGCAAACTTAGATGAACCACAGGGAAAAAAATAAAATCTAGGTTTCACTTGGGCAATGTTCACTGCCAATTCTGAAATGTTTGTGAAGAGATGTTAATATGCAATCCGCAAAAGAAAAAAAAAAGTTCCAGGTAAGGTGACATTGTGTTGAGTATTGTGACAGAAACAGCAGAAAAGAGAACATAAATTGAGGAAAATTGGCTTTCTCGGTGATGTTTGAAGGTATATGCCAGGGAGGCTTAATAATGCAGGGAGGAGGGGCACCTATCCAAAATGGTACTTACTTAAGGGATCTAGATAATGAGCAGTTAAAGTTAATTGGCACTTACTTCCCTGCCTGAAAACATGAATTTCGTGTTATTTCGTGTATTTTAGGTAGAACAAGGTATTGTAAGATTAAAGAGTATATGATATTTACTGAGACTCTGCTTTGTTCAATTTAACCATCTCAAGTCAGAAGGGTCCCTACCAGCCACACCCCAACTCGCTCCAATTGGATTCACCACGCGATCTCAGCATTGGAGATGCCCAACCCACACCACAAGAATCTCCTCTCTGACATTCCTGACAAGTGGTCTTCCAGTTTTTGCTTAATGACCTCCAGGAAAGGAGAAACCATTCCCCTTTGGACAGCTCCAATAGTTAGGAAATGTATCTACTATTAGAGGCAGCCAGCTGGTACAAGGGAAAGAACGTAAGACCTGGAGTCAGAAAGAAAAGACCTGAGTTCAAAGCCAGTCTCAGGCACTTACTAGCTGTGTGACCCTGGGCAAGTCATTGAAACTATGTTAATCTCAGTTTTCTCATCTGACAATGTGGATAATAATAACACTTCTAGGGATTGTTGTGAGGATCAAATGAAATATTTCTAAAGCATTTTGCACAGTATCTGGCACAAAGCAAGCATTATAGCAATGTCATCTATGATGACCGTGATGCCTCAGTTTGACTCTTTGCAGCTTCCAGCCAATGCCTTTGGTTCTGTCTTCTGGAACTGACCAGAACAAACCTAGTCCTTCTTCCAAACACAAGTTTTTCAAATATTTGATAGCAGATCTCATGTCTCAACCTCCTCAATTCTTCTCTTCTTTGGGTTAATCACTCAATGACTTTAATCAGTGATTATATATTTCACAAAATGGCATCCCTGAATCAACCTGGTTGCCTTCCTTTTGATACTCTCAAACTGGTCAATGCCTTCCCTGAAATGTGGTGCCTAGGACAGAGCTTGCTATTGCAGAGGGAGTTTGACAAGGACAGATTACAGTGCACATATTAGATCACCAGCTCTGGACACTGACTTTCTTTTAAGGCATCCTAAAATGCCCTCAGCTTTTGTGACTGCCTTAGCAGGCTGCCGATTCACGTTGAGATCGGAGGCGCCTAAACGACGCATGTCTTCTTCAGAAAAGTTATAGCCTAGGCCCAGTCTTCATTGGCACTGATAGGCCACATTTCCAAGATCATTGGGAGTTAAATGTAGAATCTTGGTCAAGGAATAGTTGGAATCTACCTCAATGTAGGAGCATTATTAACTTCACATTTGTACTAATTCTAGCTAGTCATGACAATCATTTGCAGAAGTCCTCTTGAGGCTTTCAAAGAGCTGTTGTACATTTTGTGCACAATCACCCTGATGAGGACAGAATAAATACGATTCACGCTATTTTACAGAGAAGGAAAATCATATTCTAAGAAAGTGAATGTAAGCTGAGTGACTTGCCCAGGGTCTGAAGTTATTGTAGCTAGGACTTGAACTTATATCTCCTGACACCAAGACCAATATGGTTTCCACTATGTCATGCTGTGTCTCAGCAACTCAGTTCACAAGCCATAGGTACCGAGCGCCTTCATTGCATATACGTAGCAATGTGTGCATCAGATATAAACAATGGTTAAGCTATGGTTATCTTAATTTGGAGAGGTATGCTGGAGAGAAGAAAAAAATAATGCTAATCAAAAGAAAGATATAATCAATACACCAATATTCATAGTATTATTTTCAGAGAATCCTAGGTTTACAAAAATACACAGAACCATAAGGCAAAATTCAAATGCATTTTAAGAATTATTTTCATAAAATGCTTTGTGCAAAATACTGCTTTTGGGTTGGGCATGGGTGGTGGTGGTATATGACTCATACACTTTAAAATTGTCATAGGCCTATGATTGCAATAAATTCATACCTTCTCATCTTATCTAACCTTTGTAAACAACCTCTCCAAAATCCCACACAAGGAATGCGCCCATCTTGCTGGGTCCATTTCTCTGGATGTCCTAACATTCTATGACTAGCAACAGCATATGTTGTTGACTGATAGTCGGTTGTCCTTTTCCTTGCTAAGTGAGCTGTCCATCTATTTTTCAGTCATGCACTTACCCAACGATATTCATCAATTGATAAGCATTTATTCAGCACCTAATACATCTCAGGATTTCTGCAAGGTGATTTTTTTTTTAAGTAAGCTTTCACAGAGATTGATTTCTCCTAGGGAAGCAATGTGCACACCTATACATCAATACAAACTTTTACTTTTTCTCCTCTCCCACTGTAATTTTGTCAGTATTAGGAGCTACACCAGTAAGGAATCAGAACTGTGTCTAGGGAACTGAAAGATTTCATGACTTGCTCAGTCATCTATTACACACACAGTATTTGTCAGAAGCAGAATTTGAATCCAGTGGTTTCCAAAGTCAATGGAGGTCCTCCTATCATTCATAAGCTATCAACAATTAACTGTATAAACAAATATATATTTAAAGATAATAGAAAATATAAATCACAGAATCAGAGATTCTGAAAATCAGGAAGGACTTCTAACATGAAGTAGTGCAATCTATAATTGAATAATAATCTCAGTGCAAATTTAGATTTGACATAAGAAAAATTGATCTAGCAAGTATAGTTATTCAAAAAGAGAAATGAGCTGCCTGAAGAAAATATGAGTTCTCTGTCTTTGGGGGTCTTAAAAACAAAAGAACCTGTTGCTAAATTCGAGAGGGGCTTCTTTTTTATGTATGCTAAAGTAGATGCCTCCTGAGGTCCCTTCCAAGTATAAAATTATCTGATTCTGAGACCTTCTACAAAATCTTCCATAAGTACTTACTGAGCCTACCATTGTAAAACTTCAGTGAAGGGAAATTTCCTACCTTCCATGGAAATCCATTTCACATTTAGATAGCTAAAATGATTAGGAACATTTTTCCTATATATGGTCAATAGCTATCCCTCAGTAATTTCCATCCATTGCTCCTACTTCTACCCACTCAAATTCGGATTACTTTGTTTTGTTTTGTTTTGTTTTTCTTTTAGGCAATTGGGGTTAAGTGACTTGCCCAGAGTCACACAGCTAGTAATGTCAAGTATTTAGTCTGAAGCCAGATTTGAACTCAGGTCCTCCTGACTTCAGGGCCGGCGCTCTATCCACTGCACCACCTAGCTGCCCCCCAGATTACTTTGTAATTGGAAAAGGAAAACGAAAACATAATTCTCCTTGGACATGACAATTTTTCAAGTACTTGAAGAAAGCTCTCAAATCTGCCATAGATTTTTCCTTCTCTCTGTTACACATTCTTGATTTCTTGGGATAATTTGGGATTGCCTCAAGACCTTTCAACATCCTAATTGTCCTCTATCCAGATATTCACTTGATTACTAATATCTTTATGTCATTCCCTCCATTAGATTGTAAGCTCCTTGAGGGCAGAAACCATATTTTTGCCTTTCTTTGTTTCCTTAGTCCTTAGCGCTATGCCTGGCATGTCATAACCATTTAATCAATGCTCATTGACTGACCTGCTATCAAATGTCTCTTACAATTAAATAGAATTGCAGATGTGGCCTGCCCATGGCAGAATACAGTGGAGTAGTACCCCCTTGAGTCTCAGACACTGTTCCCATATTAATGTAGACTAATAATATGTTAGCTTTTGGGGTTCCCACAAAATCCTGGGAACTCATGTTGGGCTTTCATTTTACTAAAACTCCCCAATCTTTTTTTCATATTGACTATTGTCTGCCCATCTTCTTTTCCTTTTCCTCCAATTTTATGGTTGATACCTAGTCCCCAAGCCTTGGAATTTTCATCTATCCTTATATCTTGTTAATCTATCATTATAGCCTTTTGAGTTCCTTTGGAACCCTCTGTCGTCATAAACATCATCCACATCTCCCCATTCTGTTTCATCCATAAATTTGATAAGTATGTCATAGATGCCCTCACCTGAGACACTGATAAAAATGGTAGGTACTTTGGATAATTCTTTGGAATATTTGGAATACTTTGGAAATTCTACTGAAACCTTTCTCCAAAATGATAAACTCATTCATGACTTATCTTTGTAGTCATTCTCATCTTTTAACCAAAACCAAAGCCATCTAACTTTCTCATTATCTATGATGGAGAAAGAAGGAAAGAAAAAAAGCATTTACTAAGCATCTACTATTGCCAGGTACTATGCTAAGCATTTTAGGAATATTTTCTTATTTGTTAGCCTGATCAGTGCTTAGGTGCAGTATCTTTTTCCTCACTATTCAATCTGTCTGTTGAAATTCCACCCATTCTTCAAGTCTCAACTCAAATCTCACCATTTTCCTGAACAGAACACTCCTTGTAGTTTATTCTTTGTCCTGTATTAAACCCTGTTGACACCCATCCTGTACCTTGCCATTAACCCTGGCTGATTCTCATATTAACTCTTTGTTGCTCGGAGATAACAAAGACAGAAGCAAAACAACTCCTGTCTTCAGTGAACCTACCTTCAAGGTGAGATATTCCTCAAATTGAAAGGATCCAGAAAAAGGGAGAAATGTGGGAGATTAGAATAGAAAATCGATATAAATAAATAAATGAATGAATGAATGAATAAATAAATAAATAAATGAAACCATCCTGTATCTTAGGTGTTTTGATTACTCTCTACTAGCTTCTGGCCTTCTCCATGCGTTACCACATTGGAATCTATTTAGTCCCCGATCATAAATAAATGAGTTATGGGATTATGGAAGTGATACCTTGGAAAGATCACTGGCTCTAGAGGCAAAGGATTTAGGATCAAATCTGCCTCTGAAACTTATTACCTCCATGACCTGGGGCATCATTGAAAGTTATTAAGCCTCAGTTTCCATATCTGTAAAATGAAGATACTGTACTAGATAGCCTCTGGTCCTCCTTCGAGGACCAAATCTATAATCCTTTGATCTAAAGTGGGAGCTATCTGGCCCAACTCCTTCTAGTTACAGATGTGGAAACTAAGGCCCAAAGGTGTTAAGTGTCTTGGCCGAGGTCATGCAGATTGTAAGTATCTGAGGTGGGAATTTGAACCCAAGTCTCATCTTGGCCAAGACAAGGTTCCTCTACATATGCCACACTACCCCCCCCAAACAGCATACATTTTGTATTAAAGAATCACTGTTCCTCGTAAGATATAACTTTATGTAATATTAGCAACTAGGACAGATTAAAGTGAATATAATCAATTTCAAAGAAGAGAAAAATAAAGTCGACGTGTCAGCAGGTTTATTCGAGGCACACCTTGTATTGTGGAGAGACATGATAATTGCTATCCTTGAAGAGAGAAAGTGGGGGAATGATAATGCACTGCAGGTGCCAGCATGGCCCTGGCATCATGCACACCTATTCAAAGGATGATAAGGCAGCCCGATGTAGCACAGTAAGAATGCCAGACTTTAAAGGTCAGGCACAGTTACCTGCACTAAGTAAAACTAATACATGTTGCCTGCATGGGCCAAAAGAAAGGACTGAATGGGAAGGAAAGAGAGAACCCACTATTAGGCAATAGTGTGCTATGGAATCCTTACAACAAAGTACCGATGACAAGGAATGTGCTGTCCTTTTTGTCAACAGCAGTGACTTAAAAGGAAAAAACAAAGTCTTTCTCTTCCCATTATTGTATGTGGTTCTTATACTCCAAGAATTGTTGAATTCATGAAAAGCTAAATGTCTGACTTGCATTTTGAGATGGTTTTCCTATGCATTCTATTACTTTCTCTAGTCCTTTACTTATCTATGTGACTATCAAATGTATACGCCTAAATAGTCTTATTTTAAGGGCTCAGATGCAGCAATATCCAGGCAGTCAGCCAATATTAGAAATCGACCACCAAAGGAAAGGTGATTTCCTGGTCTCAAGCCCAAAGGAGTTTGAATGTGAGACTAAATAACAACCAAGATGAGAATTTATAAGTCTTGAACGATCCGATAACCAGTTGAGTGGAAGGACAAGATTTAACTGGCATTTTGGAATGTGGTTTTATTGAGAAGAAAGTACTGCCCTGGGTTGAAAAATCAAAGACTTGATGTATTCTGGTTACATTTCTATTTTTGCTCCTGATAGTTTATTATAGCTGGAAAATCCAGTTTATGGGTAAGGTTTATCACGTTAAATCTGTGTGATTAGTTTCAGATTGCTTCTCACCCAGATGATATAAAACATTTTAGCAAACACCTAGCTCAGTGGGTTTACGTCCACACATGGACTTTTCTTTCTTCACTTATCCATGCCTGCAGACAATGCCTTCATATTTATAAAGGGTACTTGGCTTGAGGTTTGCATTGGGACCTGACTTTTTTCTTGTTTTCTTTCCCGCCAAGAAAGTTCGCCTTTGCTCCTGTGCCATGTCTAAAGAGTTGAATTATCCTCTTAGAATACTTCAATATCACAAAGCTCTATTAATTCATTCATGTAGGTATTTCTTATACCAAATCCAATTGGAAACCCCTGCTTAGTGAATGGTCTTTATAACTTGCTGTGTTGAAAAATTCATAACCCTATGTCCAACTTGAAATCAAACTCTTTCACCATAGCTAGACCAGTGCTCTTACGAGAGACGTGGTGTCTATCATTGGACTCACACTTGAAGATTTTTTAGCTTTTGTTCTGCTGGCACACCCTGGTTATGCCAGAACCCAGAACCGTGGGTCATCACCATGCCATAACGAGGCTTCACTGTAGATATGTATTCAATTCTATTCACAACACAAAATACCACAGTACAATTAAATATGCATTTATTAGATATTTAACATTAGAAAGCTATTGAAATAGACATTTTCAATGTCCAAACAACTAAAACGATTCTGTCCCTGCCCACGAGGAGGAGCTTATATTCTATTTGGGTGATGGATACAAAAAAATAAAACCCACAGATAGATACATTTCAAGTAATTTGAGAAAGGAACTGAGTCTTCCTGACTCCAAGGTCAGTGATCTACCCACTAAGCTACACTGCCTATTGAGGTCTCTTCCATCTCTAAAATCCTATGAGAAAAGGTGAGTGGGTAGATGCTCTCCAGGATTTGACTAAAAGGCAATCACTTTTCCTGATATAGATGGGAGTTCTACCCATTAGAGAAATGATCTCGTGGCACAATGCCCTTCTAAAATCATGCCAAGGATGCCCCAGTTTAGTATGAGCTGAAGCTGGCAAAGAAAATGGACAACAACAAAAGGACTTTGTGTTTGTGGTTGGTTTTTGTGTTTTAGTATATTAGAGAAAAGACTAGAATCCCGGAAGGAACCGATCCACTGCTCACAATGTATTTGATGCAATCAAGCAAGTGCATGGTGTCTATTCTGTGCCAAACACTGGGCCAAGCATTGTTTTACTTAGAAAATCCTAGTAAAGCAACAACAAAAAAATAATTTTGTCTAGATGATTAGACTGGTAGATCAGAGAAATCCCTTAGCCAGGTATTTGACTGTGTCTCTCGGGCTATTCTTGTGTTTGAGGTTGATAGAAATGATAGAAAATTAGATAGGTTTAGAAGTGATTGAGTCATTAGTGTAGGTCTCATTAATGGTATAATAACGACTGGGATCTGGGGAGTGAAAACTACAATATTAGGTGACGATGTATGGATCAAAAAACGTACTGAAAAGAAAGAATATTGAGCTGGCTCTAGTAAGACAAAGTTTAAAAAAAGATTAATATAGTCATACATGAGTTCCAGAAATAAACTTTACAGAACAAGATAGATAAATACTGAGGATCATGAAAGATATCTGGGAATTTTGTGGACTAGAAGTTCAATGTGCATTAACATTAGGATTTGTTCCCCATCAAAACCAGTATCATTTTCCACTCCACCATTAAGTTCTACTATATCCCAGTCTGATTATATCTGGAGTGGCTCTCTCCCCTCTTTACCACTAGACATTTCAGTCTCTAAGGTTTTGAACCGGTCAGCCATTCCATAAAAGATCCATAGCAGGGTAAACAGGTCCCTCAGCCAATGGCAACAGAATACCTGTCCTATTTAACTAAAATGTCTTTTAAGTGATCTGCAGGCCTCTTACTACATCATCCACCCTTTTATTGACTGGTTCAATTGTCATGTGAGTTCTCACCTTTCAAAAGTGAGCCTTGTTAATTACTTTACATGGGATGGAGTGATTCTCCAGGCTGGCCAACACTCATTCTGACTGACACCAGTATTCTTAGACTCTACATCCTTCTGTGATCCAGCTAGTCCTCACACACAACACTCCATCTCTTCTCCTTGCCTTTATAGTCTCTGTCCTTCCATGGTTAGAATTCTTGCTCTCCTCACCAACCCTTCTTAGAATTCCTAATTTCCTTCAAACTCTGTCCAAAGTCCACCTTCTGTAGGAGTTCTTGCCCTGGGAGAGTAGACACTGGAGTACTCCTTCTCTGAGATGTGGTATTTCGGATGTATTTGGAGGTATTGCATGTACCTATTGTTTACCTGTTGTGACCCCTTCTGCCAGGGGAGGTCTCAGAGGGAGGGGCTGTTTCACTTTCTACTTTTTATCCATGCTGTTTAACATTGTGATTTAAATGCTAATTGACTGATGCCTTTAGTTGAGAAAAACAAACTAGAAGTATCTAGTGAAAAGAGCAAATAAACAAACAAACAAACAAATAAAATGGCTGAATAGATAAATGGATAAATAAAAGAATGAATAGCTAGAAAGCTGGATAGATAAATGAAAAAGTCAACTTAATTCTAAGGTCAGAAAAAGAAAATTTAGCAATTAGAATTGTCCAAAGTGGAATGAGCTGCCTCAATAAGAGTCACTACAAGTCTTCAAAGCCTGGCTAGATAATAAAGTCTTTATTAAGTGCTTACTGTGTACCAGGCACTGTGCTAAGTGAATGGCCCCTTGCAGACCAATAGCATCGAGCAGGATCTCTGTTTCAGCACAAAATGGGCAAGGTAAATAGCCTTGGGTCCCTTTCAGTTCTGAGCTGTAATTCTGTCATGTGCTATTTGCCCGTTACAACCCTGGCTACATAGACTCATTATGGTAAAATATCATGATCCTCCGTAGTACCACTGATCAAACTGAGTAGAAAAAAATATGAGGTACCTAGGGACTTGGTATTGAACCGTAAATTACATATTTAAAAGCAAATGTGCTTGCCTTTGTTTTCATGACCCTAGAGTTATCAAATACAAAGGAAGGGAAGTAGCCAGTGTGAATATATTTCATTATTTCGAATATCTGAGCTTTTCTCTGGGTAGGGATTCCCTCCGCTGATGCAGATTGCTATATTCTATGTAGCTAGCTTCCCATTTAATGATTTCTAAGAGTCTTTGTCCTTGGAGAAACTCATCACTTCTTAACAAAGCCTCGAGTGATGAGCCAACTAGCTAACTAATTGACTTTTGGGGTGACCAGTATACACCATCTTGCCAAAAATATGCTTCACAAGACCTAATAGCCTTGCAATCACTGGCCTGACCTTCAAGAACCTAGAATCACCTTCAAACAGTCATGAAGATTTTAGTAAAGGTTGGTGAAAAACACTCTTTATTTGACAGTGTCTTTAACGTCAAAAAGTAGTCCCCTTTTTTAAGCATCAAAATGCTTGCGACACGATATCCTTTGTGATTTAGAAAACCAGAAAAAGTTTATTAGGGCCAAATATGCCAATGCTGATAATCATGATCTAGAATAGTTTCAATTTGCCTTTTCTGCCTGGCATATAGTAGGTGCTTAATAAATGCTTGTTGATGTGTAACTGAACTACTATAAAGAGTTAATCAAATTTTAAGAAAATACGATTCCAAAAGAATTGCGCATTTTTTGATGTCACCCAAATATTTGATCAGGCCGTCTATTTGGCCACTTCTTGACATGTATGGCCACTGCCAGACATAATTTAGGCCATGTTGAACATTTTTGGGAGGCTGTGTCACGTCACTGAGGACTAGCCTTGGAATATCAAGGCCTTGGTTTGAGATTAGCGCCAAGCACAATTTGTGCCCCATAGTGAGCACTGTACATATGCTTGTTGACTGATCATTGACTGACTCCAGTCCTGCCTCTAACATGGTATGGTTATAGGATCTTGGTTAATTCACTTACCCTCTCAGTTCCACAAGCAACTCTCCGAAAGTATAAATTGCAAAGGAAATCTGGACTGGCATCATTAGAGGTAGTTTCCTCACACTGGAAGTCCTATTCCAATGAAATCCCTATCTCTTAAATGCATTGGCTCACTGGGGCCTCATGACAACCCTGGGAGGCAGGTACTGCAGAAGTTATTATTTGCATTTGACAGAGCAGGGCTCCAAGAATAATCAAGGTTAAATGATGTGACCAGGGTCACACAGCTAGTACATGAAGGAGGTCTTTCTAGATCCCATTCTATTACTCTTCCTCATACAGTACACTTCCCCTCTCTGATTCCCTCTGCTTTGAGGAGTCTCCGTGGGGAATCTGCAACCAGTACTAAATTCTTTGTCTCCATGTACCGCTCCAGGGAGTCTTTGGTCATAACTTGGCAATGGAGTTTTCTCAGAGTCTACAATCCCATAGCAATATCTGTCTAAGCTAATAGGAACTCCCCCCAATTCTAGGGAACCTTGGAACCATAAAAAGCCAGCATTCAGTAAACCTCCCAAGCCCAGCTTATCTATGCAGTCTTTTATGCAATTGGTCCATCTAAGCATTATATGATCCAGCCATCCTGCCATAAACTCTGTTCTATATAAACGACACTCCATCTCCAGACCTTTCACTGGCTGTCCCCATACCTAGAATATATATTTTTTTTTGATCATGATCACCTTGTTGAATATACGGTTTCTTTGAAGACTTCATTCAAGAGCCACCTTCACCTTTCCTAATCTACCAAGCTATCTCAGCCAAATATACCTTTTACACATTTTGTGTATATATAAAAGCTGGGGTTCTGCCCTCTCCAAAATTAATGTAATTTAAGATGCTCAGATACCTTATTTGAATGAATCAATTACAATTGAAAATTAGGTATGATATTAAAAAAAGGTTATAGTGCTTTGAAACCTGGAGAAAAACAGATGGTATCCAGATAACATTTTTTGATTAGCTGAAAGAGTTAGAATGACCTCTTGGTCTATGTATAATGACTGGTTTCAGTTAGGTTATGTGCCAGGCTAGTGATAGACCAGTGTTATACTGGAGAACTCTTACTTGAGAGTTACATTGGAGTCAAGCCTACAAGAAAGAATTTTTTGTCCTGCCTCCCAATAGAAGAATGTCAACTATGGGCTCAAGGAAGGACTTCTAGGCCATGAAACGCCAGCAGTTGTGAATGAGTTGTATGAAATATATATGTTGCCATTCCTGTATTTTATGTGTGCCTCACTAAACATCATGCATATTAAGCCTGTTCTTCCCGTGGACCTGAGTTTATTTAGGAGAGAATATGTATTGGGCTTTCCAGAGAAATATTTTTATATTGACTGATCTTACTATATCATGTAAGTAAATACCTTTGTTAAAAACCAAATGAGGTTATCGACTGGTTGTCAAAGGAGAGTACATCAATGGGGTCATGTGAGCAACAGCATCAGAAACTTATTTCCTGAGGATCACCCCCAGGAACACAGGAAAAAAATTAGTCACCTTCCTTTGGGGACATGGCGTAAGTAGGTTTTGGCAACTAGTGCCAGAAGAGCTCCCGCACGGACACTATTATGTACGTGTCCCTCATTAAAACATAAACCTGTGGAGAGCAAGGACTACTTCACCTTTGTGCCTAACACATAACAGATCTTTAACAAAGTTTTACTTGAATTGTTGATCTGGTTCCACCAAGACCTGACCCAAGAATCCCTTATACAACATTTCAGCTCTAATGGGGGTGATTGAGAGATTATTAAGGCATATCTATTTAAAGGAACACCACAAGAGCTGAGATTGGACGTTGGGGGCTGTCTGCACACGCTCTGCTGATGATTGACTGGCTTGCGGTCTGGGTCTAACAAAAGCTCGGCTGGGAACTTTTTCAATGTCATTTGGAAACCTGAAGTTAAGTATTTCAGTCAAATGTGGGACTCTTTCTTTCTTTCTTTCTTTCTTTCTTTCTTTCTTTCTTTCTTTCT
>NW_020954582.1:6954558-6963565 GCF_900497805.2 Vombatus ursinus
CTTTCTTTCTTTCTTTCTTTCTTTCTTTCTTTCTTTCTTTCTTTCTTAGAATAGAAATGTGCCACGTCATTTACAAAGAGCACCCAGAGTGCATTGGAGAGGAACTAACAGATTATATTCAATTTAATCAGCATTTCATTAAGCACTTGCTATGTGCAGAGCATTGTGCCAAGTGCTGGGGAGATGGAAAGATTTCCTAAGACATCACTTCTGTTTACAGGCAGCTTCCAGTCCAGTAACTTGGAACTTCAAACCATTCCCAGGCTGGACCTTTCTATCCTCCCATTCTTTTTACTCTTTATTCTCCTCTCTACACTCTATAAGCCAGTTAAACTGCCTTAAGGAATTCACAATTCTTCAAACATACTATTCCCACCTCTGCACCTTGGCACTGGCCAAGGTGTGCCATGTTGCCTACCTCCATTTCTTCATTCTCCTTACTTCCTTGAAGATTTCACTCAAAACTTACCTTCTTCAGAAAGACTTTGATCCTCTCCCACTCTGTTAATGGCTTCCCTTCCAGGTTTTCTCCCTTCTACTCTGTATTCCTTTATGGACCTAGTTTTCTTGTTTCTCCCCCGTCGGAATATGAGCTCATGGAGATAAGGGATTTCTTTGTATTTGTCCTTTGCTTCCACCGTCTGGCACAGTGCTCGCTATGTACTAGGTACTAAATAAACGCCGCTTGCTTTGAAATGAATGAAGAGATACCAATCTTAAGAGTCAGTACTCTAACATTTCAAAGTTTCATGGGCTTATTACTGTGGTGGCTCCCCCCACCAATAGGGGTCCAAGCCTATCCATTTTTGTCTCCTTTGTTAATTTATCATCTCCATCATACATACTAACACTGAGTTTAAGTCAAGACTTTATCCTCAGCCCTCTCACTACACCTTCTCACTTGACAATTTCATGGCTCCCGTGGGGTCAATGATCATCTTTATGCCCACGATTCCTGGATCTATATATCTCTCCTTCATCTCTCTTTTGAGCTGGTCATACTATACAATCCAGGGTGATGGGGAGTGAGCCTGGGGCTAAGGCCAGATCTGATTTAGATCCAGGCTAGTTCTGCTTTCTTAGCACAGATGGATCTGCCCCCTTCCCACAGGTGACCTGTCAATCCTTGTGGTATATGGCTAGCAGAGGTCAGAGTCAGCAAGGAGATCTTCAATAAGGCCACACAAGAGCTGGTTCTGAAGTCTAAGAAAGGACTGCTGGGAGTGGCAGAGCAGAGCTGGGAACAGCTGGCCTGGAACACATATGGAGCTGCCTTGCTAAGACCCCTGTACACTTGCACCTCAGTCACCGTAACACTACCAGTAGGCAGTAATGCGGGCTTCTTGCTGGCCTGCCTCCTGTACCTGGGGCTCTGTGTTGTCTCCAGTGCCTCCCCTTAAAGAAGGTCTCATCCTAGGAGAAGTAGGGGGAGGCTCAGGCCATCTTTACCTTCTCCTGGGACAGCAGAGAACAGCAGTTCTTGGCAGCCCCTCCCTGCTGCCTAGCATGTTTCTTGTCATGTATTTCTCTTATTCTGAGACTCCACCAAAAATACTGCAAGAAGAGAATTGGAGCTGGAGCTGGAGACACTCCCAGATGCTCCAAAGTAGTTCCTAGCTGTATAACTTTAGTCATGATGCTTTTTAGGGACTGAGCTCCATCTTCCATAAAAGGAGACAAGGTTATCACCAAAGTCTTCTATCCAGTGCTGAACATTGTGTTCCCTCTCTTAGCCCACATTTCTCCTCTGTATCCCATGGAACATTTTCAGAATAAGCTCCTTGGAGGAAAACACACACACACATATGTGTATGTGTGTAAGTATGTATATATGTATTTGTATGTATGTGTGTGTGTGTGTGTGTATATATATATATATATATATATCACTTGATGTACATGTAAATCATTGAGTTATACCATTCCATTGAAAAGAACATTAAATAGCTACTTCGTTCAATGGAAATTTTCCCCAGTGACATTAAAATATTATTTGGAATTGACAGCTGTAAAATTCTTATTGTATGTTAATAAGAATAGAGATTGATACAAATACCTTGGTTTTCTTGAGGCAAGACACATTGGGCATGAATTTGTGAAAGATATTCATGTTAAGAGATTGACTGGCATCTTGAAGTCCATACTTAAAGGGAAGATTGCATTTAGGGCAATGATGCCTATACAATACTGTGAGTACATGCTTTTGCCAAGCTAAAATGGATAACAGGGCTAGAATGTATCAGTGTAAACATTCATACAATGTTGAGAAAACACAGGACTCTTTATGAGAATATAATAATAGAAAGATCAGCACTTTCTCATCAAAAAGGAGGATCAATAGATGATTTCAGAGTTCCTGAAAAACAGTTTAAAAATTGAGAAAAAAATTACTCTTGGAATGAACAGGCCTCACTTCCCAAAATCATAGGAAAAACTGACAACATATATGTACTTCTAGATGTGTTGAATGTAATTGAAAGTGTTTTATCTCTAAACAGAACCTATGAAATAGCTGAGTCAAGAACAGAAATTAAAAGATCCTCCATAGGTGATATCTATATGACCTCAACTAACAATATAACAACAAAGATGCTGGAAATTCCAGAAAAGCCTAAATTTATTGATCAATACATATTATGCAGTGAAATGATGGTTGCTGTAACTTATCCCTGTATGTTGTAAAATTTTATCATGCATTGGGATTTTAAAAGGACATGACCATTCAGCTTTAATTGCATGCTGGAAGCTAAATTATCATGCTACAAATACAAACCCCAGAATATTCTTGAGAATTCAGAAAACAAAACAAAACACAATCTTGTTGTGAAGCTATAGCATCGTTACAGATAGAATTGTTGCCCATGACTGTTCAGACATGATAGCAATCCATAAAAAAGTTAAAAACAATGGTTTTAATAGCTGTCACAATACTGAAATTATAATTTCCAAATTGCATAGAATGAAAAGCTTTCAAAATATGAGTTTCTATTGGAAGAAATTGCAACCACGTGGGAAGAAGACAAGTAACATGACATCACTGAAATCCTGCCTGAACCCAAATTTTTCCTAAAGATGCATTTGGGCATCTACAGGAGAGAACCTTCAATTCGAATATTCTTATCCAGTTACAAAATGAAATCATTTTATTCATTGGTGCAATAAGAAATGTATATATGTATATCATAATAGTCAAGACTAATCCTTAGCTTGCTTCCATGTGAACTCCATTAAAAAAAATGACAATGAGTTGAATGACGACAATGATGATGATGGTGATGAGGGTGATGATGATGGTGGTGATGATGATGGTGATGATGGTGATGATGGTGGTGATGATGATGATGATGATGATGGTGATGATGGTGGTGATGATGATGATGATGAAGATAATGATGATGATGATAGAGGAACATTATTTCCTAGAACCTGAACTTCACCAAATAAGTGATGAGAAGAATAAGAACAACCATAATCATGGCTAACATGTAAATAGTACCTTAAGGTTTCCAAAGACTTTATAGAGCTTACCTCCTTTAAGCATCACAAGTGATTCTGAAAAGGTGTGTGCTATTATAAAGATACTCATTTTGCAGATTAGGAAGGTAAGATTCATATAAATTAAAGGCTTGACTAGGGCCACACAGCTATTAACTGCCTGAAAGAATATTTCAACCTTGATCCACCATCATTTATTGTTTTCTTCTTGCCTTCCTGAGTTTGTAACAAAACATGAAATATGAGATGAGCATTTTCAAGATTAAAGCTCTCTTCAACCCCAGATCTCTGCCACTCCCAGACTTGGTTTAATCTGAAGCTTTTCTATACAGTATACAAGTCAAGTCCTCTCTTAAATAGGCAAAGAACTATAAAAACATACTTGTCATAGAAAGTTTGACTTATACTCACCAAAAAACTGATCGTTACCTGCTGGCAAAAAAGCAATGGTCCCAGCTTATGGGAGCTAGAATGTGAGATCTGGTGGGAGCCAGTTTTCATGAAGTCCCTCTATTAAATTCACCAGTATTTTCTCTTCTTTGCCTCAAATACCTCTTCTTGATTCCTTATCTTATTTCCTCCACTATGCTACTGACTGATACTGTTTTTATTCTCCTTAAAAGTTCAGTAAAGTCTTTGGCTCTTCAGGAGTGAGTGTGATGTCAAACTGCAGAATAAATAATATATTGAGCTGGCTTTGCTATACTTCCACTTGATCTGTGCAAGAGACAATTGCAATTTTGATAAAAATGTGGGAGGGGAGAGCAAAAAGGAAGCAAGTGTTTGGAACAAGGCAAGCTGAAGATAGGAAATGTGCTCAAATGTGTCAGAAATTCTGACACATTTATAAAACTTAAAACACTGTATAATTGTTGCTAATAGAAGTAACAGTATCAGTGGTAGTAGCAGTAACAACAGCAGCAGCAACAGTAGTAGTAGTAGTACTAGTACTAGTACCAGTAGTAGTAGTAGTACTAGTACTAGTACCAGTACTAGTAGCAGTAGCAGCATTCTTGTTGTTTGTCCTTTCTGGAAGCATAATGTATTTGCATAATGCTCTAATCTAAGCAAATATTGGCTCAACACTGGCCATCTGTATGCTTGTGCTATTAAAGAGGTCCATGGAAACAAAAGGGATATAATAAGATAGGCTTCCTGCTGCCCTTTGAGCCTGAACAGATCCATCATCATTTTCAGCTAAAGCATTATTTTTCCCCCTTTCCAAAGGGCAGGAGCCTTTTCAAAGCAAGTGAGTATTAAAATGAAGATTCAGCTGCCCTTTAAATCCAGATTCAACCTCCAAAGCCATAAAATCAATGCCCTAATGCAGTGGAGTCTATGAATTGGCTGTGTGTTTCCACGTGAAATGAACATAAAGGGAAGATTCAATTGTGCACATTAATGCAGAGGGGTTATAGATGTTAGTTCTATCTGCTAGCACAAGAGGAGGCCTTTTCGGTAATCCAAATGTGATAGATCTTTGGGATGTGACAGATAGAAAAATCAGCTTCTTTTCTTCTAAAATCAGTAGTTCTTGAGGAGCAGACCTATTCCGACCAACTAGTTGGAGGCAGCTACAATCAACAAACGATAAACGGCGAATCATTTCTTCAAATCTGATGTCTGATTTCTTGGACTTAAAATTCCATGAGAAAGAATACTATGTGAAAAGATTTTGTCATGTGAAAATATCGAACAAATCGGGATCCCTGATACAAAACGTGAGTCACGCCAAATTCATATTCAATGTTGAAATCCAATGGAATGCCGATGGAATCTAAAAATAAAAAACAAAAACCACTTTAATTAATGAGGGTGGTAAATAGTTTTCTGTGTTTCCATATTGTCCCAGACATGATCTATTAAAATTCTTACAACTGGAATAGGGATAGGGATTGTGATTTCATTGGTGGACGGAGCTGCTGGTGGGAAAATTTCTCATCTGATGAAGGTCAAGAACTTCTTTGAAATTTAGTCTAGGAAGAAAGAGCACAGACAGGTTATGTGGAAAGTGTCCGGGATTGCGCTCTCACCCCCTGATAATCCCCTCCTATTGTCCAGTCCTTTGGTTTTTACCTTTTTAACGTCTCTCATACATTTCCCCTTTTCTCCATGGACCTGCCATAACGCTGCTCTGGTCCTTAGCACTTCATGCCTGGACTATCTCAAGCCTCCCCAACTTATCTCTCCCCACCCTCCCCACCACTCAGTTATCCAAGCGATCTTCCTAAAGTGCAGGTCTGAGCCTCCCACCCTCTTATTTGCAGTACTCCAGTGGCTTCCTATCACCTCCGGGAGCAAATATGAAATCTTCTGTTTGGCATTCAGAAATTTAAAAAAAAAAATGGCCCCTCCTACCTTTCCAGTCTGCTTCCACGTCATGCTCTTCCATATACTCTGTGATCTAGCGACTGGCTATGCCCCAGGCTGTTCCTGGAATGTTCTCCCTCCTGGCTTCCTTCAAGTCTCCACTAAAGCTCAGCTTTCTATAGGGAGCTCTTCCCAGGCCACATTAAAGTTAGTTAGTGCCTTCCCTTTGGTGATTATCTCCAATCGGTCTTGATTGTGCTCTCCTCTTAGATTACGGGCTTCTCCAGAGCTTGCATTGAGTCATTTCAGTCACGTTCGAATTTTCATGGCCGTATTTGGGTTTTCTTGCCAAAAATACCAGAGTGATTAATCATTTCCTTCTCCAGCTCATCTTATAGAGGAGGAAACTGAGGCAAACAGGGTTAAGTGAATTGTCCAGGGTCCCATTGTATCTGAGGCAAGATCCGAAGTCAGGAAGATGAGTTATCCTGCTTCTGAGCCCAGTGTTGTAGCCACTGCAACCACCTAGCTGCCCCTGCAGAGCAGGGACCAGCTCTCCCCTTCCTGTGTATCCCCAGTACTTAGTCTAGTGCCTGGCACGTACTGGGTGGCTGATAAATCTTTGTTGGCTGAGTGACTGACAGCCAGAATGTGGCAGTGGTGCCACCACCAGCCACCATACACTGTCCATCAATCCAGCATTACTGCACAGCCTCAAAACTGGCTCCAGAAAACTTGGTATCATCTGACATTGTTTCATGATTGTTTATCCAAAAACGGGACATTGCTGAGGATATGTCATATATGAAAACAATACGTCAGTGCTGGATTCTCAGAAGAACGTTGCTGTCATGATTGTTTGGGGCAAGTCCAATTTGGCTCTACCGCTTATGCACGGCCATGAAATATTGAGTGTTCTAAAGAAATTGGTCTGGTCCCCACAAGGCAGTGCTCTTCTTTACCCAGAGAGAAAGGAGTTGATTTGTATTTTCTATTGCCATCACTTATTACCAAAAATGTTAACTTTAATTAACAATATCCCTCTAGTGTCCATGACTGTCAGCCACAGGTGACACAGAAGAGGTCTAGTTCTCTGTCTTTGTAAACCCAGAAAAGCCTACAAATAGCTCTCTCTCTGTCTCTGTCTCTCTGTGTTTCTGTCTCTCTCTGTCTCTCTCCCTCCCTCCCTCCCCCCTCTGTCTGTCTGTCTCTTTGTCTCTTTCTCTGTCTCTCTATCTGTGTCTCTGTCTCTTTCTGTCTCTCTCTCTCTCCCTTCCTCCCTCCCTCTCTCTCCCTCTCTCTGTCTCTTTATCTCACTCTCTCTGTTTCTCTGTCTCTCTATCTGTATGTTTCTCTGTTTCTGTCTGTCTCTCTCTGTCTCTCTCTTTCTATAATAGGATAGGGGCACTAAACAGTAGCATGCAGAAATAAATGTTACATGATTTATCCTATAAGTGCATTCCACATGTTAGTAACAAATAGCAAGAAATGGATTTCTATAAAAATAGGCCTTCTTTTCTTAGTGACATTGCGATAAACAATAATAATGACAATAATAACAACAATAATCATAGGCAGCTGGATGCCAGTCAGGAAGCCTTTTTAAAACATCTATTATGTACCAGGAATCCAGGTGGCTCGGTATGTAATGCACTAGACTTACATTCAGAAAGGCTCGAGTTCAAATCCAGCCTCAGATCCTTCCTAGCTATGTAGCTCTAACCAAGTCATTTTTCCCTGTTTGCCTCAGTTTCCTCATCTGCAAAATGAGTTGGAGAAAGAAATGGCAAACAATTCCGGTATTTTTGTCAAGAAAACCCCAACCGGGGTCGAGAAAAGTTGAACACAACTGAAAAACAGCAATGTGCTACACACTGGGTTAAGTGCTGGGGATACAAAGAAAGACAAAAGAGACACCTTGCCCTCACAGCTCACAATCTAATGAATAGAATTGAATGGAGTAGATAGTTTAATGAACTTGGAGTCAGCAAGACCCATATTTGAATCCTGCCTGAGACGTTTACTAGCTACATGACCTTAGACAAGTCATTTAATCTATCTGCCTCAGTTTCCTCATCAGTAAAATGGAAATATTATTAGCCCTTACTGGGTTGTTATAATGATCAAAGGAGATAATATATGCAAAGTGTTCCACAAATTTTAAAGCACTATAGAAATATTAACTGTGATGATGAGGAAGAGGAGAAGAAGGAGGAGTGTACTGATAGTAGAGAGCTTATGTTCACTACAAAGGCAGCAATGTCATTCACCTGCAGAACAGACCACTGGACACAACATACAAAAGGAGATTATCAATGTCAAGTCTTGTAGCAAGAACATTTCCATTCGAATCCTCTAAGAAAGTGAGGACCGAGATGACGCTGATGATCTCCCAACCCACACGTGAAAGTGATCAATGAAAACTTCAGGTGGTGTTACAGAGAACAGGTACCCCACCCAATACTCATCCTCTCTGAGCTCCATTTCATGAAGCACTTCCAAGCTGTTGAGACGTAGAAGAGACTGTGACCGTCTGAAGAAGACTGAGATGCCTCTTCCCCTGGCATCCATTCATTCCCAGTGTTATCTAGAATATACTTTTAGTGAGTCCACAGAAGATAAATTCAGATTAGCAACTTCTTACTCCATTCCAAAAGGAGTCATTTTATTCATCTGTACAAGAATCCATAGAACATTAAATAGAAAAGAATAAAAGCAGAATAGTAAGCACTTGGGTCCCTTTCAACTTAAGTTTTGTGATAGGAAATTGACTTGCCCAGGGTCACAAAGCTAGTAAGAGTCAGAAGTAAGGGTTGCCCTCTGATCTTTTGTGCTATGAATGAGACCTATTGCTTTTTTAAGAAGACTGACATTTATGTGATGCTCTATGGTTTGTAAAGCACTCAACATCTATTATCTCATTTAACCTCTGTAATAATCCTGTAAGTTAACTGCTGCAAGTATTAATACACCCATTTCACAGATGCAGAATCCGAGTCTCAGAGATATTAAATGACTTACATCAAGCAGCTAGTAACATTTGAGTTGATGTTTAAACCCAGCACTTTCTGCTGATAAGTGCAGTTCACTATCCTCTCCACCAAACTGATCACAAATCCACCACAGAGAAAGGTGAGAAAACAAACATGATCCAACTCATGGACAACAATAACAAGTCATTGCTAATCCTTGCATTCTCCTC
>NW_020954582.1:6963575-6980365 GCF_900497805.2 Vombatus ursinus
CTCATGGACAACAATAACAAGTCATTGCTAATCCTTGCATTCTCCTCCTCTATCCTTTCTGTTAAAAGCTGCCAACCTACCAGTGAGAAAAGAAATCTATTTCTTCTCTCGAGCACCACTATCTTTGAAATCCAATTTTCCCCTTTGTTTTCTATGGCACTTCCTTTGGATAATCAAGTATCTCGGCAGGATGGTGGGGACTTTCTCACTCTCTCTATGGCCTGGTAGAGCTACGTATAATCTCTGTGTGAGAGTTGGTGAGGTTCATTAGCTGTAAAATCACTCTGAAGTGAGGTAGCTATCTGAGGCTTCTGAGATCACTTTTTAAAAATGTTCTTTCTGTGGCTATTTCATAAAAATTGCAAACAATGGGGATCAGTGAAAGTTCTAACCCATTTAGAGATGACACCCTCATTTCGTTATGTTGGGTCCTGGATGAAAAATCTCCACATGCGCCCTTGGTTCCATTTGTATATGACTTTACAATGCAGCTGCCGCGTCACTGCCAAAATAAGGCTGTCAAGAGGCTGAGGCAGACCAGGCCACTGCCTTCCTCAAGGGCCTTCAACTCTTCACCTTTACCTCTGGGAGATAATAAAAGCTCTGAAGAAGTTGGCTCCAACCTCATTTGCTAGGTATTTTTTTAAATGACCACCCTTCACACACTCCACTTTCTAGTCCAACTAGCTTACTTACCAGTTCCTTGAACTCAGCATCCCATTTCCGGCTGTCAGTTTCTTGACACTTTTCGGGCCGACAATGCAGTCCTGCACCATCTTGCTCGTAGGTACATGTGTTGGGCTGTCTCCTCCATTAGCGTCTGAGCTCCTTGAGGGCAACAACTATTCATTGTTATCTCCTTTTGTTCACCTTGCCTTTATTTGTATTCCCAATGCTTAACACAGTGCCTGGAACATGGTAGGCACTTAATAAATGCTTCTTGACCAGTTGGCCAAGGACTGACCTCCTATGCATGGCTCTACCTGATTCTACTAGTTATTAACTCTCTGTCACTTCTCAAAGTATGAAGTGTATTCCTCTGTTTGCACGGTGTACCTTCTAATAGAAGGGTCTTTTAAGGGCAAGGACTATATCTCATTTCATCACTCTAGTGTCTTCATCCATCCAGTGTCTGTCACAATTAGTGTGTTCAAAAAATGCTTCTTAGGTAGACCGGGTTGGGTTCAGTTGGATGCAGCCCATACATTTAATGCTCAGAATGGCATAATAGATGCGGTGAGGAACCTGGGCTCAAGAAGAGCTAATTCTAATCTCACCTCTGACATTTCCTTGACTTATGTCCCTGAGCAATTATTTCATTCCCTCAGCCTCAGTTTCTTCATCTGTAAAATGGAGACTATAATATTTGGAGTACTATATCATAGGGGTCCCATTAGAGTCAAATGTTTATAAAACTCTGAAAATTTTAAAGCATTCTATACATATCAACTGCAACATTTCCAAGGCTCTCATCAGAACAACATTGCTATATGGGCTCCACTCAATTTTGTGAAGACATTCTTTGAAAAATGGGTTTCCCAGGGGCAGGTAGGTGGCACTGTGGATAGAGCACCGGCCCTGCAGTCAGCAGAACCTGAGTTCAAATCTGGACTCAGACCAAACACTTGACACTTACTAGCTGTGTGACCCTGGGCAAGTCACTTAACCCCAATTGCCTAAAAAAAAAAAAAAAGGAAGAAAGAAAAAAATGAGTTCCCCAAAATATAAACTTTCATAATGAAAATCAGGAAAATAGCAGGATATAAATCCCCATATATCTGTACAACAAGGCTCTGCTCTGTAAATTATAGACAGCAATGCAGACATGGACATTTCATTCACAAACATTTAGGCAAGCAAAGTGTATTTGTGAGAGTTGCATCAGTACACTACCACCATCATTGTGGGGAAGATAGATAAAGAGAGAGAGAGAGATACAGAGATACAGAGATAGATATAGAGATAGATACAGAGATAAAGAGATACATAGAAATATAGATATAATATGTGTGCATACACACATACTTGCAGACACATATACATGCTCGCACACAGATACACACTTTGACTTCTAATAGTCTTTGAGTCCCCACGCATCTTGGACAGATGTGTCCTAGCCATATCTAGGGAGGTAATCATCTTTCTGTCCTCTGTCCTGGTCAGGCCTCATCTGGAGTACTGTGCTCAATTCTGGGCATCACAATTTAAGAAGGGCATTGATAACCTTGAGTGTATCCAACAGAAGGCAACCACAATCATCTCAGGTGTTGAGTTTTTTATAGAAGAATTGATGAAAAGGATTGGGGATGTTTAGCCAGGAGAAGAGAAGGCTGAGAGGGACATGACAGCTATCTTCCAGAATAGGAAGGTCTGACGTGTGGGAGAGGGTTTAGCTTTCTTCTGCTTGACCCCAGAGGACAAATGTGGGATCAATGGCTAACCTTTATAGTTCGGTAAGGCAAAGTGATTTGTGTGTGTCTGGGGGAGTTGTTTGTTTTTCCTTCAGTCTGTGACTCTAGGACCTGTGTTTCTTCCATTTACAAATATCATTCTCTCAGAATTCTGAAATGTGCCTTTTGGTATCCTGACTCATCTCCATCACAAAAGCCAACTCCTTCATTCCTCATCCATTTACCCATTTTGTCAGAAAAGATTTTCCATTTTGAAAATTACTTTGGCTGGTTTGGGGTTTTTTATTAAATTTTGTGTCTAACAAAATTTTGTCCTTTCTCTCTTTTTTCTCTAAAATATTGTCTAGTCTCTCAGTGGCTGGGTTTTATCCCATAATTCTCAGGGCTGGTTTCTGATCATGAAATACCATTTCCTGATGCATTCTTAACCATTTTGAAACTATTCAGAACTCTTTTCTTCTCCCTACTAGTATTTATTAAACTACTATCAACTCATTTCAAGAGTGATCACACTAAAGTAGCTATCCCCTTTTCTTACTCTCCAACTCTCCAGCTCTCACACTTGGGCCTCGAGCTTCTGATTGGTGAGAGTTCACCTCCCCTCCGGTGACTCCAACCCACAATGCCTTTCCATTGGCTTCCTCACTGCACAGGCCCATTTATAGAACCCTTCCTGCCCCTTCTTCCCGCTTTTTCTCACCAGCTCTGGAGAGCTTTATCAAATCAACATTAGCATCACTTTAAAGGAGGCGTCAATCAGTCGCCGTGTGATGCCACTACCATTCCTGCAACTTCCCTCCTCCAGCCCTTACCTTCCTCTGTTAGAATATGAGCTCCTCTAGGCAGGAGACTGTCTTGCACTCTGTCTCTGCATTTATATCTCTTACATTTAACACAGTGCCTGGCGTATAGTAATGATATTTTTTTCATTCATCCACTCACTCACTCACTCCTTTATTTCTGCCCAAGAATGAGTAAAGGCCAACTATTGACTAAAGAATCAGGAACTGCCTATCTCCTTGCCCCAGCGCTTGACTTCTCCAATCTCTTATGCCTACTTGCAGCAGAGTGTCCTCCCTTTCAGCTCTAAATCTGTGATCTCAGGGGATTCATGTGCCCTGAGAAAAGAGAAGGTAGTGACCACCTGTTTTTAGGAGTTGGCTTGTTATTAAAACCAATCTTCCTTCTTTTGAGCCCTGTCCACATGCTTCATTCCTCTTCCTTGAGGTTAGAGACAATGCCTTGTTTGCCCTTGTGGTCCCTCAGTATCAGAGATAGCATTTTATATATAATAGGTACATTAGAAATGTTCTTTGAAGTAATGAATACATTTATCCCATCATTCCCACTGAGCTCTCACTGCCACAAGGCAATTCTTTTTTTTTTTGCCTCCTATGGACATCTCAACTTCAACATACCCGTCATCTCTCCCAGTCAGTCAGTCTATCAGTAAGCATTCAAGTGTCTACTATGTGCCAAGCACTGGGTGTGCAAACCAACCCCCCAAACAATCCCCTCTTCTGAACTTCCCAATCATTGTAGAGGGGATCACCATCTTCTGAGTTCTACAGAAACTTGGCATCGTCCTCAGCTCCCCACTTGAATTCTCCCTGCATCTCAAGCTCTGTCATTTCTATCCAATAATAAAAGTAATAAATAAAATAAATAATATAAATGTTATATGTAATATATAATATAGATATTATATATAATACACAACATTATGTTTTATATTAGATTATATATACTATAAATATTATATAAATTATATAATAATATGAATAAATAAATAGAATTTTAAAAAATAAAATAAATAAAAATTTTAAAAAGGTAACATCTGTATAGTGCCTGCTATGTGCCAGGGATTGTGTTAATCACTTTACCACTATGAGCTCAGTTGATCTTCACAACCACCCTAGTGGTTAGTATTATTTTATTTTTGTATTATTATTATTATTAAAATATTATTAAATATTATTAAAGTATTATTAGTAGTATTAGCTAGTATTATTTCCCTTTTCCAGATGTGGAAATGAAGATAAGCAGAAATCAAGGGACTTGACCGGGATTCCACATCTTGTGAGGGTCTGAGGCTCGATTTGAATTCAGATCTTCCTGATACCAGACCCAGCGCTCTCTCCTCTGCACCAAACCACATCTCTCCTATACGTCACCTTAGCTTCACTCATGGAGTTACCACCTTGGCATATACCCCAAACCCGTCATGCAAGGCCCCTGGCACTGGCCTTCACATTGCCTTTCCTGCCTCAGCTCTCCTCTTCCTCTGATATCTCCTCTACTTATCTGCCAAAGAGATCTTCCTGTTGGCTGTTTATAACCCTTACCCCCCCCCCCCCCCCACCCCTCCCCCTTTCTAATCTTCTTACCTTTTATTCCCTTGGTTCTCATAGCCTCCACTCAGAAACTCAGGCTCGGGGCTCCAAGACTTTGCACCAGTCTTGAAATGCTCTTCCTTCACCCCTCTGCCTCCGGGCTTCCTGGCTTTCACAAAGACTCAATTCAGATCCTACCTTCTGCAGGATGCCTTTCTTGATCCTCTCCACTACTTGTGTCTTTCCTTTTAAATTACTTTATATCCTGTATTTATCATATGTATGTATGTATGTATGTATGTATAGGAAGGTTGTCTTCCTCCTTAGAATGTGAGCCCCCTGAGGGCAGGGAGCCTGTATTGGCTTTCTTTGTATCTGCTGTGCTTAGCACCATGCCTGGCACTTAGAAAACCCTTAATAAATACTTGTTGACTGAATAGAGTGAAAGAATGCCAAATCTCCCTTTCATTAGGCTCTCCTCCAGCTGCCAAGGCTGGCCAGTTGGCCTCTACCCTGTTGTCCTGTCACTCTGGCGTGGCTTCTACCCAGATTCTGTGCCCGGTCACTACTTCTTTGTTTCAAGGTTTCTCTTCCCCTCCCCCAAATTGCCTGAACTCCTGGGTTCCACTGTTCACTGTCTACCTAAATCAATTTATTTTCCAGGACCACGGTTGACATGAACTCCTGGAACTGTACAGTATGCCCAGCTAGTTTTGGCCTGTACCCTCATGTTTCCTTTGGCTCTGTGAATGTCAGCCTTGGCCCATTTACTTCAATTCTATTTTTTTATTTCTGTTTTGGTCTGTAGCCCTAGATGCTAATCTTAGCCCTCTTCAAGGGCCTTATCATACTAACATACCCTTCTCTGTATCGATTGCCTCTCTCTAGCCCCTGCCTTGGTTAGCATTCTGATATCCCAAGGAGGCCACTGTCCCTGGTCACCAGCCTGATCCAGCCTCATCATCTGGCACACTGCAATACAAGCTCATTGCTCCAATCTCACTAGACTGCCTTTGTACCCCATAGATCATGGTTTTTGAGACACAACATGGAACGTGGGCAATTGTGCTGAACCTAAATTCAGGAGAGATCCGACTGTGAATCCTGGCTTTGACACAAACTGTAGAGGGGCCATGGACAAGTCACTTAATTCTTCTGAGTCTCACACTTCTCATCTGAAAACTGAAGAGAGGATGGCTGGTTCTAAGTGCTTTGTCAGGTTTTCTGAAGAGAGTGTTTTCTAACCATGAAAGGACAACACAAGTATCACATTAGTATTAGAAAGTGGTCCACAGTGGAGCTACCTAGAGAACTGGCCTAGGCCTGGGATCATCATCTTCTTCTTCTTCTCCTTTTTCCTCTTCTTCCTCCTCCTCCTCCTTCCCCTTCTCCTCCTTCCCCTTCTCTTCCTCCTTCTCCTCCTTCTCCTTCTCCTTCTATCAATGACTTGGCAATAAGAATAACAATGAAAACAGCAGAGCAAATTCTCGATTTTGCAAAGCAGTTTATATAGCAGATCTCACATTATCTTCCCTGTGAGGTCAGTCCTACCAATATTAGCACACACATTGATGGATGAGGAAAGAGGGGCTTAGAGATTTAATGATGTGCCCTTGGCCTCATCAAGCTGCTGATGGTATGCTTGGCAACTTTGCAACTGATTTAATTTTTTTTCCTCTACTATTCATAGTGTTAAAGCACTTCACATACATTATGTATTTTATTATTACAACCACCCTGGGAAGTAGATGCTGTTATCATCCCCATTTTACAGATGAAGAAACAGAGTCTGAGAGCGGTTCAGTGACTTGTATGCAGTCACATGGCCAGCAAGGGTCTGAAGCAGGATTTGAACACAGATCTCAACTTCTGATCAAGTACACTGTACTGACAGTGACTTAAGTGGCTGTTTGCCACCTCTGTCATATCGTGTTCAGTTCTTGGAAACACCTTTTTGTAAAGTTGTTGTTAAACTGAAAAATATCCTTAAGAAGATGATCAGGATGGTGAAAGACCTTCAGAATGTGCCATATTTAAGTTACCTGGAAGAAATGGAGATTATTAGCCTGGAGAAGACTTAAGCATGTCATACTAGCAGTCTACTAGAATTTGGATTAGAAAAAGTGGATTTTTCTTTCTGCTTGACCCCTGGAATCAGAACTAGGAGGACTATGATTGATGCAAATGGGGGATGGGGGAGGAATTTCCTCACATCAGAGCTAACCCCAAGTGGAATAGGTGCCCAGGAAGGAAACAGGTTCTCTATCACAGCAAGTCTTCAAAGAAAGGCTGAATGAGACCTTCTTAGGGATGTTGTGGCGGGAAATTTGTTCAGTAATGAACTTGGAAGAAATGATCTGTGGGGTTCCTACCAAGTCTCATGTTCTGTGATTCTGTTTCTGCTTTCCTATCTTTCCTCAGATTATTTCTCCCACCTAGAAAACCATCTGCCTTCCTTGCCACCTGTCCACATCTTACTGTGGAGAGCTAGTCCAAATCCTACTTTGTCTTTGAAGACATCTTTGATGACAGGGGTCTGTTAACTATTATTATTCCCACCCACGTCTCTTCACAACAACATTGTCAGTTCATTATAACCAAACCATGTTGGGGCATTCTTTGGTCAATCACCCATTTGTGACATTTATTATATTGTCCCCATGTAACCGGCCCATAATGTTGCTTTACTCAATGTCATGTTTTCATCGAACTAGTTAACATTAGGCTGAATATAACTATGGAAGGCTATATTTTTCTGCCTCATCTCTGAATGCCTATAGATTAAATATCTGCACTGTGAAACTTAGCATTTTGATTATCAATGGCCTTGCATCATAGCTAATTGCTTCTTGGGCTTAAATGTTGTTTCCTTGGCTTCACTTTGAGCCCCTTGAGGGCAATGGTCTTGACCAGATATAGTTCCTATTGCAGTCCACAAAGTGCATCTTACAATACTGGGTCCTTAGTGAGTGTTCAATAAGTATTTGTTGACATGCTGATAATATATCTATTTTTAAATCTATCATTAAGATTACTTTATATTTTGTTGTTGTTGTGCAATCTGTGACACAACTTCTTCAAAGGGCATTTATTTTCTTGATATCTTTTTCCAAATTTTATACAGCTGACTGGTTATTTAGATAGATGTGTGTGTGCATGTGAATGTCATATATGTGGGGGAAGTGGGGTGCATATCACTGCTATCATTCATTTGCAGGAACTCTTGGTGCACAGTCAAGAAGCATTTATTATGTACCAGGCACTACACTAAGTAGTGGAAATATAAGCAAAAAGAAAGCCAGTCCCTGTCCTCAGGAAGCTAACATTGCAGTGAGGGAAGATAACACATAAAATGGAACTGGAAAGTGGCAGGGACAGGAAGGCATCCAGGGCAGGCAGGCATTATGGGAAAATTCCAGGAGAGTCAGGTGTTCAACCTGGAATAAACACATGGGTGCTCTGGGCATCTTCCTTACAATGGAGGTACTGAGAGGAACCAGTCAATCAAAAGAAGGGGCCCCAGACAGAGATAATTCCACCGTATGAAACCCAGGGCTGGAGAGTTTCCAGGGCAAAGAGCTTTCTGGGGCATTGGAGAGAATATCAGGGATGCGAGTCGTGATAGCAGCATAAAGAAGAATGCAGAAACTCCCTCCAAAAATGTGGGTCACAGGATCATAGATTTGAAGCTGGACGGGAGTTGAGAAGCGAAATAGTTCAACTCCTTGAATTTACAAATGAAGAATCCAACGTTCAGAGGGATGGAGAGGCTTGCCTATGGTCACCCAGCTAGTAAGTGTCAATGGTAGGATTTGAACACTGATCTTCTGGGCTCCCAGCCCAGCTCTCTATCTAAACACTTAACGTACCTTATAATCTCCAGACTTGTCCAAGGACACTGAGAGGTGTAGGAATGCAGTACGGTTCCTTCTGACACCAAAAAGAGCCCTCTATCCATTATACCAGGGCCAAATTCCCATTACAATGCCCAAATGAGATAATGGAGGTAGAGTGCTGTGTGAACTTCAAAGTAAATGAATGCCCAATAGCAGTATTATTATTGTTATTGATGTTGTTACCACTGTCATCGTGTTTGTCATTTAGATCTGCCATAGCATGATTCAACTGTACACAATGAATCCAGCACTTAGCAAAGTACCTAATGTGTAATAGACTTTCTTTTCAAAAATTCATTATTTTAATAAATTTTTAAAAGATATTATCAGTCTAATTAAAGTCAGAAGGTTCCGGAAAGTGGGAAAATTGAAAACAAGGTAAACCCAAGGATGTGGGGGTTATTGAGCAGCAGCAGTTAGAAATGATAATATATAGTGCAATTCTTCTTCACCCGGTACGGGTAACAAAAATCTAGCCTCAGCTCACAGTCAGTCCCCGCTGAGAGAGATCAATGGGGCCACAGGGGGAGAACCAGAGCAGGCACTCAGATGCTTCCACCTTGGCCGAGGCAACCCTCGATGTACGGCGGGGGCCAGGGTTTGGTGGGCACTGGATCTCTCCAAGGGGCCAAGGTTTATAATTCTATATGTGGACATGATGGAAGCCTGCTTCTAGAAGTCATCTAGTCCACAGCAGTGATTTCCTCATCACAGCAGATTTACGAGTCTTAATGGGCAGAAGAGGGGCAGGTGGATTCTCTCCTCCTCCACCTTTCCTGCTCCCAATTCTCAACAGGTACAAAAAATACTCCATTTCCTCATGATTACCTGCCAGTGAATGCAAACCCCTGTGAGCCAGTATTTCATAAAGATCCTGGAAGACACTTTAGGGTAAGAGTAATGTCTTGCAATAAGAGCCACCTAAGCCCTTCCCCTAAGTTTTCAACAGTAGCTTTGATAACTTGGGGCGGTCGTGATTCATTATCCCATGGCCTCTACCTGCATCAGTACCCAGGAGCTTTCTCTTGCCAATTCTTCAGTCCACGTGCTCTCTCTGAAGATAGCATTTCTGTTGATATTTTTCAACCTGCACTGATGACAGCCTGAGGAACCTGGGCATCTGGGAAGCAGGAAGAGCTGTGCTGCTGGAGAGATAAAGCCAGCTCTTCTATCACCGCTGAGTGGCAGGGATATTGATCTCAGCAGAGGCGGGATTATTATCCCTTTCAAGCCACAAAGCAAATAGAACAAGCAGGGCCACAATCCAAGCTGATTAGGAAGTAGACCAAAAGGAAAGAAGAGAAAATGGATGGCGAGAGCCAATCCCTGAAATTTTGCGAGGAGAATAACAACACATCAGGGTAGCCCCAGTGTACCTCTACTTCTGGGGACTTTCCTCTGGGGGGAAAAAAAAACCTTTGGAGAGTCCTAGAGTAATTCTCTTATGAGAAGTCCATTTTTATATCGAAAGTTGATGATTATTTAAGAGTTCATACATTTAGAGCCAGATGGAGTCTTAGAATTCATCAAGTTCATCCCATCATTTACAGATAAAGAAAATGAGGCCCATAAAGTGTTTGTTCAAGGTGCCCCAGATAATAAAAGAGGAGCCAGGATTCAAACCCAGGTCCTTCCATTGAAATCCAGAGCTCATTCCAGTTTACCCTTGATAGTGAGCATCAAACTTGGGTGCATTTCATACCAAACCAATGATTTCACAATTGTCAAATCTAATGATCTTTTTTATCAATCTTCATTCTTCTTGAAGTCCTTGTAACCTTTGAGACTGTCAATCACCTCTCCCTGTATATTCTCTCCAATCTAGATTGCCATGGCTTCTCCCTTAGTCCTGCTCTTCCATAACTGACCAGCCCTCAGTCTCCTTTGATGATTCTTCCGCCATGGCAGGCTCACTACACCCAACTATCCCTTGACACTCTAGCCTGGGCTCTTTTTCTTTCTCCTTCTATGCTATCTTGTTTGCTAATCTCCTCAGTTCTCATTGGTTGAATGATCATTTCTATGCATATTATTCCCAGAACCATGTATCCAGCCTTGCTCTCTCCCTGAGATCCAGTCTCATATCACCAACTATCTCTATGCCCCATAAGCATCTTAAACTCAATGTGGACAAAATATAGCTCGTGGTCTCCAGCCCCATCCCCCAAGCCTCTCTTTTCCTGAATGTCCCAATTATTGTCAAGAGTATGACCATCTTCACAGTCACCTAGACTCAAGTAATTCCCCTTTCTCACCCTCAGTCCATCTATTTAATATAATGACAACTCTTGCCTTATTGGCTTTATAATATTTCTTGCTTATGTCTTCTTCTCTCCACTCATACAACTACCACTCCAGTTCAGTGCCTCGTAACCTTTCATTTAGATTACTATGATAGGGCAGGGCAAGTTTAAATTATACTGCATCTGCCCACATTGTAACATTTCAGGTTACAAGGAAGGGTACAGAGCTTCATTGAAAAGAAAAGAAAAAAAAAAGAAATTATATAATGGGAGTGGAATTGATAACTAAAGGCAGAAAACAGTGGAGAAGAGAGAAAGTATTTCATTGACTGAGGTCCAGAAATACTGTCAGAAGTCATCTAGTAAAACTGCTTTTTTTTGCAAGTGAGGAAACTGAGGCTCCATAGGATGAAGTGATTTGTTTGAGGTTAACTGGGAAGTAAATGACAGAACTGGTATTTAAATGCAGACGCTGTCTCTAAATGTAGTGTTCTGTCAGCTATACCTTGAAACCAGGAAGGTCACATACAACAAGATATCAGAGGTCTACATCAATGAATGATTGGTTGATTGGATGATCATTCTTTTAAAGGATTAAGGGCTGAGGAAATGTCTGTAAGAAGCCGCCAGAGAAAATTGATATATAAAATTCCAAAGTAAGAAATAAAAGGTGTCCAACAAAAAGAAGGTTGTTGGGAAACACATTCATGGAAAATCTGCATGATGTCCAAATAATTTGTACAATAAAAAGAACCTTTGAGGACTTACTTCGATATGTCTATGTAATTTCATCAGTGAAGATGGCAATCTGCCCATGTCCTCTTATCTTGTGTGTTTCTTGCCTTTGACGTCCTTGAAATCAGCCATAGCAAGTCTGGGCCCTGTCTTGGGTGGGGAGAAGTGGAAGATCTTTCTCTAGTTTAATCGATATTTTATAGATATCAATCAACTGGACAGAGAATATACCAACTATCCATTGATCATCTCTTGTTCACGAGTACACAAAAGAAGCCCCTCATCTTTTATTCAAATGTATCCATGATGATATCCTTACATAACTTCTCTTACTGGGAACTGGGTTAGTAATGTGTTATTCATATTCATGCCTACTGTATACTTCATCATTGCCCTTCAGATGATCTTCAGCTTCAATTAATTTGGGCCTATGGTCTCTCTTCTCTCTCTCTCTCTGTCTCTCTCTCTCTCTCTCTCACTCTCTCTCTCTCTCTTGCTCTCTCTCTCTTTAACTATAGGTATATATTTAGTTGTATAAATGGTCATGCATGTTTGCGTATGTATACACACAAAGTAGCTGGGCCATTATTATTGCAAATAATGAATCCCATGAAGTGCCCATGCTGTTCAAGTTGCATGGCATATTTCCACTGGGATGGAACCAATCTCCATATTTTATATAATTATGACTTCAAATGGTACAAATTCAAATACACAGGGCATCTTCATGGGATTCATTATTTGTGCTAATTGCAGCCCAAATGTGGGTATACATGCAAATATGCATATATACAAACAAAATAGAGAAGGTGGAATGAATAAACATTTATGTAGTTTAAAGTATTGAATTCCTGTCACTTTTTAAATAAAATAATTTGATATGGAAGGTGAAGAATAGAATTATTAGATTTTCAGTGGATTAGCAAACTGACTTGATGAGAAATAATGTTGGCAACATTAATCATATATTCCACACTTCTTGAAAGAGAGATCTCCTAGGTTCATTATTCTCACTATTGTTTTTTGTTTGTTTCATTTTGGTTTTTTTTTGGCAAAAATACATATATTTGGTTGCCTATTAATAAAATTTTGGTCACTGTATCCCACAATTTCCTTTTAAAAGTTGCACGTGTCCCTCCAAGTAGACTTGGCGCTATGCCCCCTTACTTGCTGAAAGTAGTTTTCCCAGGTATGATTTGAGATGAAGGAGCAATTAATTCAAGTCTTTGGAAGTTCTGAACGAGGAGTCTTGGGCAACTCTCCAGAAGGCTTCTCAGGGACGGTGCCTGGCTAGGGGTACGTCTTTGCCAAGTTGTCAACATTTCTTGTTTTATGCCTTCTGAAGAGAACAAACTTTCCAAAACCATTTGCAGTGTCCATGGTTTACTTCTAAATGTGCAAGCCCTTTGCATTCTGATTCCCCCCTATCCTGTTATGCTATAAATAAATGAACACTTTTTATCTAATCTGCCTTGTATCTACCTGTTCCAATTTGGAAAGGATATTGCAATGCTAGCTGATGTCCTCTCTCAGGAGACTCCGGGACTCTTCTAAGCAAAAGCAGTGATTTTAACTGTTGAATTTCTCCGAAGAAGGAATCCAAATGAAATCAACTATCTCCATTGTTACAGAGTTCACTTTCAAGCTGCTATTGAAAAGAATGATTTGTCAAATCACCAGGATAAGACTAGCTTTCCGCCTCTACGTCCCCTCTGCATTCCTGGGCCCACATCAATCTGTCTTTATCTTTTTCCTTTCACCCAGTCTCTCCATTGCTGCCTTCCTTTGATGGATCTGGGAGTGACAAGAGTGAAGACTGTTCTCTGGCAGTATGGGAAGGGTATCCTATCACAGCGTATCTAAGCCTGACCCAAGTGAAAACTGGAAAATGTAACTCATCATCATTGTCTGGCTGCCTCCATATCTGACCACCATTTCCCCTCTCTCATCTTCCTATTCTCCACACATTCAGGTCTTTTGTACTGACCTCTGAATGCTAAGGACTACTGACAGCAGCAACTTCAGCCCCGTTGGCCCTGCCTAGAAACATCCCCAGTTCCAGACCTTTATTACCACCCTCACCTACATCACAGTGCCCCCCCCGAAAAAAAAAGTCTGTCTCACAATGTATCTCTCTGCTAAGGGACAGCTAGCTAATTTAGTGAATAAATGAATGAACGCTAAGCGCACAGTAATGGGTTATGATTGGGTACATCTCCCATGTGACACGTTTATATATTACAAGTGCAACAGTGCCCTAAGTCTAAAGTTACTCTACTGTTAGCACAGGGGATAAGCCAATGAGGGGGTATTCTGGAGAGGGAAACGTTTCAGAGCCTTTTGGATTATACCCAGTCCCTCTCTGCTGCCTCCCCAGCGATGCCTCAGTCCTAGTTTTCTGTCTCTGCCTTCTCCCTATTCACCACTCAACTCAAATTGTCTTTCATTCAGCTTGCCTAAGGCATTTCTGGTGCTTGCCCAGGGCTCAAAAAATCCTAGTTATGGCTCAGGGCTATGCTCTGTTCCTCACATGTGTGGAGAGTGCACCATGGTAATGTAAGCATTTCTGGGGAAATGATAAAAAATCTGTTTCTCCTGGCTGAAAGAGAAAAAAAATTATTTGGCAAAATACCCTAGGTCGGGGATTCTTAACCACTTCTTGTTTCATGTATGCCTTTGGAAGTCTGATGAAACTTATATACCCCTTCTCAGAATAATATTGTTCTCCAGTACATAAAATAAAATACTTAGGATTACAAAAGAAAATAAATCTTTTCTTCTTCTTCTTCTTCTTCTTCTTCTTCTTCCTTCCTTCCTTCCTTCCTTCCTTCCTTCCTTCCTTCCTTCCTTCCTTCCTTCCTTCCTTCCTTTCTTTCTTTCTTTCTTTCTTTCTTTCTTTCTTTCTTTCTTTCTTTCTTTCTTTCTTTCTTTCTTTCTTTCTTTCTTTCTTTCCTTATTTATTTTTTCTTTCTTTTTACTCCCTATATCAAAGGTTTAACTGGAGAGACCGAAGCCCACTGTGAGTCAATATACTAGATAATAAGCTTTTATTAAATTCCTACTATATTCCAGACACTGTGTTAAGTGATGGAGATACAAAAAAGTCAAAAAAAAAAAAAAGAAACAGTCCACAATATACAAACAATACACACACATCCAAATATATGAATATGTATATGTCACACAACTAGTAAGTATCTGAGAATGGATTTGAATTCACTTACCTTCTATCTGACTCAGTTTCCTCATTTGGAAAATGGAGATAACAATAGCACCTCACTGCAGGATTATTATGAGGATAAGGCTAGATAATATTTGGAAAGTGCTTTGCAAACCTTAAAGTTCCAAATAAATGTTATTCATTATTATTTAATCTGTTAGTACTCTATGCAGCTCTCTAAGGCTATAAGCCACAGAGGAGGGCTCAGTAGGCTCTGGTAAAGGGAGTGTTCTCCTCTAAGTCCCCAGTAAAAAGAAATCACAGGTTAGATCCCTATTCCTTCAGGGAGAGGGTAAGTTGAGGGTGTCTTTCTTATTTTTAAAAAGCCACACATTTTACCCAGGGAATATGAGAAGTATAACTTTCTAAAAAAATTATTTATTTTTCCTCCCCTCTCCCCACCAGTTTTTTTTCTTTTCTTTTCTTTTTCTTTTTTCTTTTTTTTTTTTTTTTAAGATAGAGGTAAGAAGGGAAGGAGGGGGAAAGACACATTCCTGTCCTTTCAAAGGACTGTAGATTTAGAGCTGGAAGGAACCTCAGAGGAAATCTCATTTAGTATAGTGCTACCCAAACCCACCACCATTTTACAACCATCTCTGCAACTTTGGTGCTGCATCAAATGAGACAAAAGTGGTGGGATAAGAAGTGGCAAGTGAGAACAGTACTTCACTGGCTCTTACTCTCCTTATCAACACCGACTCACTACCTATTAGGCACAGGGATTTGGCCCAAGTTGTCCCCACCCTCCTGGATAAGGAAACTCCTCTTCCAGAAGACATCAGAATTTTCTTTGCAATGTCTAATCTCAGAGTTCAATAGAGCATTGAATGGTCAAATGAATTGCTAGGTCACACAGTCGGATATGTCACAGGAAGACCTTGAACTTGGGACTTTCTGGCTTTAAACTCAAAATTCTATCTATATCACCCTGCTAGTCAGAAATTCCTAGTATGTGCAGCAACAATAACATATCTAGCATTCATGTATCATAGTTGGGCCAGAGGAACTGGAATTCTGCTCCATTCCCAAATATGGCATTTGCCTGGCCTCTACCAGAGCAGTCTGGCCTACGGTGTCAGGAACTATCTTTTCTCACGCTTATTTACTCATTAACTAATCACTACCCTGGGGATAACACTAACTATGGTAAATGAGATTACAATTCTAACTCTAGGGACCCCAAAGAGAGGAACAAAAGAAATATTCAATCAATCAACATGAATTTTGTATAGAAAAAACACAAAATACATTAACAGAATAATAAAGATTAACAGGATTCAGTCACTTAAATTATAACGATGGTTACAATCCCCTGGAAAATCAATATTTTGTGTTCTCATCAAAACACAAAAAATTGGTTTATGTGACTCTAATTAGGTGTTTTACATTTCATCTTGGAACTACCCTATGCAATCAACCCCCAAAGACCCCATCAGTGATGATCCACTGGATTATCTACAGCAGTCCTCAAAGACTGACAGACTTTTCCAACTAACAAGGTCACCTATATACAAGGTGTGGAAATTCAATTCAAAAAATGGACAGATGAATGGATGGATGGATGGATGGATGGATGGATAAATGAATAAATGAATGAATAAGTGAATAGATTTAAGTGAACAAATAAGTGAGCAAAGAGCTAGATGATAGGTAGATAAAAGAAGAAGAAAAGAAGGAAGGAAGGAAGGGAGAGAACAGAAAGAACAAAAAAGACAAAGACAAAGGAGAAAGAGAGAAAGAGAGAGGGAGAGAGAGAGAGAGAGAGAGAGAGAGAGAGAGAGAGAGAGAGAGAGAGAGAGAGAGAGAGAGAGAGAGAAGCAGGTCTTGGCAAACTATTCTGAACAGATTCAAGGAGGGAGAGATCATTTTGGGATGAGGCAATTTCATTAGGTTTGAGAAAGAAATGAAAAGCCAACGTAAAGTATCTCCACAGGGGACTTCTCAAAGAACAA